>NW_004949160.1:1313116-1342362 GCF_000317375.1 Microtus ochrogaster
AGGGAGGGAGGGAGGGAGGGAGGGAGGGAGGACAGTTCTGAGATGCATTTAAAGGCACATGAACAAAGTAGATGTTGTGATAAAGAATAGGAGCTCACACACCATTCCTATCTTGGGTTAACAGTTTGATGGCATCTCATTTTAAAAAAGGAACACAGGGGAAAGGATAAAGTGCATTTTCATTGTGAAAAAACTCTGAACCTGCAAATTCATCACTTGTTAAAAGTTAGCTGAACTACAAAATCAATACTCAGAGCCTGTTCAAAAATATTCATAGCTATGTGAAGAATTTCTAAAACTTCATATTATCCAATGCACATGTTCTTAGTTAAGGTCAAACAAGGCAATACGCCACCTTTTGTTTCAGGTCAAATACTGTAAACCTGTATCACTTTCATGGCCGATCCAATGTCACATTCTATGTATGCATTTTTGTGCTTTTTGTTCATTATTCTGCCCTTTAAAATGGCCCTTACCTGTAACAAATAAAATGTTATCCAGTGTTCCTAAGCTCATAAAGGCTTACAATGTGATTTATAGAGAAAACCTGTGTGTTAGATAAGATTTCTGCAAACATTTTTATAGTGTAATTGGCTGATATGATTTAATATACTGACACCAACAGTATATTAAAGAAGATATCTCTTTGTTTTGCTTGTAGTAGAGAAGGTGTTGTTTTGAAATAAGCTCTCACGTAGCTGAGGATGGCCATGAACTGATCTTCCTGGCCCCGCCTTTTAGGTGTCAAACACCTAATCAGTGTTTTATTAAACTAATACAAGTGACAAATCTTTACATGGTTAAAGATCACTGTCCCGCGGTAAAAAACATCCTTCAACATCTTTTATCCACACAACTATCCTCAAAGGCATATTCTCCAATCATACAAATGTCAGAATCACATTAAATATTTGAAAATAAAATACAGGTAAAAGCCTGAATTCTTCATGTGTTTAAGTACTTGCCTAGACAGGAATAAAACATAATCAATGAATACTTCCATCCAATGTGGACAAATGGGTGAGGCTTTGTGTTTAGGTATAAAGGAGCAGGAAAATCGGCTTCTAACCAAGTTCAAATACACATTCTGCAGATATAGGTTGCAAATGTGCACCATCGAACAATTGGGACCATGTGGGCCTAGAACAGAGAGAGAGAGAGAGAGAGAGAGAGAGAGAGAGAGAGAGAGAGAGAGAGAAGGAAAGGTCAAACAAAGAACCTTTCTATGGATGCCTTTCCTTATACTGATAAAATGTATACCATATCTAGTTAGCCATCCATATATGTGGGCTCTGCATCTGTAGTTTCAACCAAGTATGGATCACAAATATTCCTAAATGAAAAAGAGGTAAATGGTAAACTGGCTCAGCAGGTTATATCTAAGCCACACAACTTTAGTCCAATCCTTGGAGTCCCACATGCATGAAGGAGAGAACTGATTTCCAAACTGTCCTAAGATCAGCATAGAATACTGTGGCATGTGTCTACACACTCATGCAAGGGGGAGGGGGGAGATAAATAAATAAATAGATTTTCTTTAAATATTTAGAAATCCACAGAACTGTACACGTAACATATGCAAGTTGTTTCCCATATCACTATTCCCTAAACAGCAAGTATATCAATTCCTTATGAAGACTTGCATTGTGTTAGACACAGTGACTAACATGGTGACTTATAGTGTCTGGAGGATATGCACAGGTGCCAGACAAAGCCACAAAGACTGTTTTTCATAGTAAGGCAAGGAAAATACCTCATGGATCCTATGGAACAACCAAGTACAAACACCTATTTCATGTAGTTACTGAGTCTCATGTCTTAAAATAATAATGGAATTTTTGTGTAGTGTTATAGAAATGGTAAAAAGCTGACATCAAGAAGCCACCTCATGTGGGCAATAATTCTACAAAGTATGCAAAAGAGGACAGACACTATATCCTCTTCAATGGCATACTGACTAGGACATTGGCTGACTTCACAAGTCTTAACCGAGCAATTCTTTCTATGGTATGCTGACTATGAAAGACTTTTTTACTAATCACTGTAAAGAAAATAACCCTCAGACTAAGAAATAGCAAAACACCTAAACAAAGAACAAAGAGGTGAACAGAAGAAGGGAAATGCAAACCATTGTTCTTCCGGCTTGTCTACAGGAAGCAATATTTCCATTTGGGCAAAGCCTGTAATTTCACCACCCTGCCTGCAGCTGGAACACTCTTTTAACTGTCACAGCAACCAAGTGTAGACAGGTTTATTCAGAGTTTAAAAAAAAAAAAAAACTTAAAGGGCGATTTTAATTTGTGTCCATCTGTAAAGGGGAGCACTCTTCCTAGGGCCCCATAATGATGTTCAGCGGGATATTACACTTCACCAGATGGCTAATTTGCACAGCAGGCCCAAAGCAGGGTTTCTTTCATTAGAACTGCCCTAAAGATCAGACTGCAGGAACATATGTAAAGAACAACCCCAAGATGCCCCCTATTGCTTAAATCTAGAAACATTCTGTTCCCAGATGTAAAAACCCATTCAGAGTATTCCCCGAGCAAGGTCACTCAGGAGTCAGGATGGTGTGTGTCACAATCCTGGAAACCTATTTTAAAGGTCAGAAAAATGCTTTCATTTCAAAAGCCACAACAATGTCACAATGTTAAAACATCTTAGAAAATAAGCTATGAAGAAAGGGTAATTTCTCTTCAAGACAATTTATCATTAAAAACATCATTTTTTCCAAATGCTTCCACTTTTTATTTTATTCAAAAATGAATCTACATAAACTTCTGACCCTTCTAGGAAAGAGCACAGGCAGTCTGATGTTCTGGCAGAGTCCTATTTATTTTTCAGATGCCTATATAACCAGTGTTTGTCTTGGCATTTCCTCCTGCAGCGATACCCAGGCAGGAGGCACGGAAGAGCATCCCCTCTGGGGTTTAAACATAGAAAAGAAAAAAACTGAGGTCTAATGATTATGGAGCAGTCTGTGCTTTTGAAGAATGTAAACATCATGATTAACAATCTTGGCCTTTATAATTAGCTTCCCCGGTCCACGACAGAGTGTTAATTTATTAAATATTTTCACAAAGAGTCTTTTATTATCAGATTCAGTTCAGCTGGCTCCTTTCAGAGCATTACCAATTACAACCAATAAAGCTCTAATTGATGACTGCTTTTTATAACCTTTGACCTAAGATGATAAACAGTTGGACCTTAGAGTGAAAGGGTGAACCTCAAAGGGAAGGGTGTCTTAATCATGCTTAGTAAACCAAACCGCTTAGAATTACAACCTACTTACCTGGCAAGAGCAAAAATGCAGACTTCCTCTGTGATTAGGGGAATTGATCAGGCAAAGATTTGAATTTCACTTATAAGGTTAAGTGTTCCTTTTGCTACAGAATCCCTAACCTGAATAATCTGTATATAACTGTGCACTTTATAGACTAATGACTTAAAGAGTAAGAGCCAATCCAGTTCAGGAAAATTAACAAGAAAAATTTAGTACATGACAGAATTAATGTAGACAATTAAAACTTAAGTTACTCTACACTTTTAAAAACAGTATTATATGAGTTACATTGCCCCCACCCCAATCCTACCTTTTTATTACATAGTCTCTAACATACCAGAACAACCAAGGATATGTAAGAAGGTGGTTAAGCTAAACTGCTAGACCAATAAGACACAAAAAATTTCTAAGAGAATTTTCCATACACAAAAATCAAGGATAGTCATTCTTTCCATTAGAAAAAAAAAATGGATCCAAAAGAAAATGGGGCATTTCTGCATTATCTCCAAGGAATTATTCCCAAAGCTGACAATCATCAAAAGGACTAAATAAACACCTAATTTCAAGTGTAATTTTTTTTTTGCCTGTTTCTTTTTTTGAGACAGGGTTTCTCTGTGTAGCTCTGGGCTGTCCTGAACTCGCTCTGTAGACCAGGCTGGCCTTGAACTCACAGAGAGCTGCCTGCCTCTGCCTCCTGAGTCTTGGGATTAGAGGAGTGTGCCACTATCACCCAACAGCACAGTGTAATTTTTAACGAAAGTCTCTTATACCCAAACTCATTTGTGTTAATTTTCTAAAATGTTAAGGTGTTTTACAATTTGAAAATTGAAACTTCTCCAAACAAGTCTCCTATTCTGCTTCATTTGTCAAAAATGAATATAGCCTCTGCTTAAGAGCTAACTGGGAAATGTGGCTTTTAAAAATATAAATAAATAACCATCTTCGTATAAATGAAGGTAATGAAAGACTGGCAACAGTACTCATAAATGAAAAGTAAGGAATTTAACATAGAAGGTGTAATATAAACATTTTATACAAAGAGTCAGACAGCTTCAAAGTGACTCCCCAGATAGCTACAAGAAAGTTAATGCTAGAAGAAACACAAAATCTGAGGTTCAAAGTACATTATAAACAAAGTTATACACATTATTATGATGCACAAATGTATGTAATGGATCCTTTATTGAAGACACATGGTGCCTCCTGAAATTTTAAAACACATTACACACACACACACACACACACACACACACACACACACACACACAGCCTTTGTATACTTAAGTGAGGATTGGAAAGTTTTGTTCAAATAAATCTTATCCCCTGACATACAGAGAGATGCTGTATAGAAACAGACAAATTTAGAATCTAAGAATATATAATCTGTCATACTGAGATTCAATGGCTCCTAAAAAATAAGCAGAATGACTAAACATAAACCAAATGGAAACGTGTTTATACTTGGTAAATAATATAAGAAATAAAAAAAAGAGAGGTAAAAGTTGATCAAAATGTTTCACTGGGACTTTGGTTGAACTTTCCTATCTTGAGAATTATACATCAACATACTGATGCAATAAAAGAGACAAAACTCCAGCACACTTCACCTGTTCCCCTCATCAGCAAACATCTTAGAGAACTATTACATCATGAAAGGATATTTACAATGACATAACCATGATGTACATTTTCAAAAGTGTAAGGATCTCCCAAGTTCCCTTT
Source organism: Microtus ochrogaster (assembly GCF_000317375.1). Taxonomy (NCBI): domain Eukaryota; kingdom Metazoa; phylum Chordata; class Mammalia; order Rodentia; family Cricetidae; genus Microtus; species Microtus ochrogaster. Next base: position 1,318,119 of record NW_004949160.1, read on the forward strand.
TACAGCTCCGACTGCCCTCTGACCCTGTACCACATAGTTCTTGGTAACCACTAACCTGATCTCAATTCTAGAATTTTGTCATTTACATTATGGATCAGGGAGATGAATAAGTAAAAAAAGTACATTCTATGCAAGTATGAGGGCTGAATCGCCAGAACCCACATACATATCCAGTAGGCTTGGTAGCTTACCTGTAATTTCACAAACAGGGAATCTCTGGGATTAGCTGACTAGCTAGACTAACAAAGTAAATAAGCTCTGGACTCAAAGCAGAGATCCTGCCTCACTGAAAGTGGAGAGTGATACATGAAGGTTCTTATGTCAGCCTAGTCCTCCACACTCATACACTGACGCATGCACAGGCTGTGCCCATCCACACACACGAACACACATACACAGGAGCATGCGCACTACATATAACCAAATGCCAAAAAACTATGTCTCTTTAATAGAATCATGAGATTTTTACCTTCTAGGACTGCCTTATTCACCTGCAAAATTCTCCAGGTCAAGGACATGTCAATGTGCTTTTCTTTCTATTGCTGAGGAATAATCCACCGTTTAATTAACCACTCACTTAGTGTGACTCAATTATGAAAAATGCTGCTATAAATATCCTTGTAAAGATGGTATTCCAGAAGGGATAAATGACCAAGAGTGCCTTTTGGTTATACTTTAAGTTTGGAAAAGCTATCGGTATGTTGATTTTCAGAGTGGTTATATCATTTAATCCCTACTAGAATCTTTGCAATAATTTGCCCGTACATAATTTATACATAACAGGATTTTGGGACTTTGCATACTGGACATTTACCAATTTTATGGAAGTATGGACTATACATCTTTTTAAAGTCTTACCAAATTATACTAGGTATTCATTCTTCCATAAGAAAAATTTCCATGAATTTCAAAATTAAAAGCATGGCATTTATATAAATTTAGTAGAAATATATGAATCAACAATAACATTAACAAAAAGTTAAGCAGGATATTCCAGTTCTAAGTTTTTTACCAAGACAAAGTAGTATCTAGGCCCATTAAGAAGACTTGCTTGAATAAGAACAATACTGAAACTTTACACTAGAAATAGCTCAATGTCCCTCACTATTCACAAAAATAAAAATAAGAAAATTGCTGAGACATGCAACAAGAGGCATGAATTGCTAAACATGCATCCCAACCAAAAATATTGGCCTCAATCAGTATAAACATTTCCTGCATATATAAAAAGTGACGTCTAGCCTCTAGCTGCAGGCAACAGTGATTTTAAGTGAAAACAACACAATATTAATCCTAACCCAGAACTGTTGGGAATAAACAAGTCAGTTCTCATATTCTTTTTTTAAGAAATGCCAAATAATTATTACCTTTTCTAAGGGGTTACATGTGAGACAATTTTAAATGTGCATGCCTTTTAAAAGGCTTTAATAATTCGAACTAAATACTCATCAAAGTAGTGAGTAGAAAAAAAATCTAAAATACCCATAGCTAAAGGAGTTTGAGTTCCAGTTCCAATCCTGAGTTAGAACCCTGGTTTAAGCCCTAGTTACATGATTAGAAGCAATTTATTTACTATCTCAAAAGTACCTCAACTGGAGGAATGAGAATACAAGCAAAGAGGTCAAGACCATGATTGGGGATACCCACTGAAACAGCTTACCTAAGCTAATGGAAGCCTTTCAACTCCCAACTCAGAACTGACAGCAAGAAAACCAGCATAGGACCAAACTAGGCCCTCTGAATGAGGGTGACAGTTGTATAGCTGGGGCAGACTGTGGAACCACTGACAGTGAGACCAGGATTTAGCTTTACTGCTTGTTCTGACTTTTTGGGACCCATTCTCTCTGGAGAGATTCCTAGCTCAGCCTAGATATAGTGAGAAGGGCCTTGGTCCTGCCTCAAAGCAATGAGCTAGACTTTGTTGGCTTCCCATGGGCAGCCTTACCCTCTCTGAGGAGTAGATGGGGGATGGAAGAGAGGATGGGGGGGAAGTGGAGGGATCAGGAGGGAGGGAGGGAGGGGGAACTAGATTTGGCATGTAAAGTGAGAAAAGATAGCTTTTTTAAAAGAATAAATTAAAAGAAAAAGGTGCCTCAACTGTATCACCTGTAAAATATATACTGCCAGGGTTACAAAATGATACTATTATGAAGATTAAATAATACAACCTACACAGAACGGCAGCCTACAGACTGGGAAAAGATCTTCACCAGTCCTACATCTGACAGAGGGCCCATCTCCAAAATATATAAAGAACTCAAAAAACTAGGCATCAAAAATCAAATAATTCAATTTAAAAATGAAGTACAGATCTAAACATAGAATTCTCAACAGAAGAATCTCTAACAGTAAAGATCTACTTTAAAGAGAGCTCAACATCCTTAGCCATCAGGGAAATATGTAAATCAAAATGACTGAGATTCCATTTGTCAGAATGGCCAAAGTCAAAAACACTGATAACAGCTTATGCTAGAGAGGATGTGGAGCAAGAAGAACACCCCGCCCCCCATTGCTGGTCAGAGTGCAAACTTGTTCAGGCACTTTGGAAATCAGTGTGGCAATTTCTCAGAAAATTGGGAACCTATAATCAAGACCCAGCTATACCACTCTTGGGCATACACCCAAAAGATGCTCCATCATAACAGAAGGATACTTGCTTAACTGTGTCATAGCAGCATTATTTATAATAGCCAGCACCCAACAGCCCAGATGCACCTCGACCACATAATGGATAAAGAAAATGTGGTACATTTACATAATGGAGTATAACTCAGCAATAAAAAAAAGAAAAATAACATCAAGACATTTAAAGGCAAATGGATGGAACTAGAAAGAAATCATCCTGAAAGACAAACATGGTTTATACTCACTCATAAGTGGATATTAGCTGTAAAGTAAAGGATCAGCATTTGACAATTCAGTCCAAGAGAGGCTAAGTAACAAGGAGGGAACAAAGAGAGATACATGCATTTCCCTGGGAAGGGGAAATAGAAGAGATCTCCTGAGTGGACTCGAGGACGGTGGCAATGGAAACATGAGGGATCCGGTAATGGGGGCTGCAGGGAGACAGTACTGAAAGATGTCTTTATATGAGAGGCATTTTGGGGTCCGGTAGAAACCTGGTGCAAGAAAAACTTCCACAAATCTACAAGGATGACCCCAGCTAATACTCCTAACAATACTGAATAGGTAGCCTGAACTGGCCATCTCCTGTATCAGATTGGTGATTGCCCAAGTTGTCATCAGAGAGCCTTCATCCAATAAGTGATGCAGACAGACGCAGAGACCCACAGCCAAGCACTGGGCCAAGCTCAGGGAATCCTGCTGAAGAAAGAAGGATTGTACAAGCCAGTAGGTTAGGGGGTGATGGGTATCAAGATAATCTAATTACAAGTGAACCCACAGAAACAACTAAACTGAGCTCATAGAAGCTCACAGAGACCAACAACTAGGGATTCTGCATGGGACCAACTTAGACCCTCTACACAAATGTGACAGCTGTGCAGCTAGGTCTACTTATGGAACTCCTAGCAGTGGGAGGACGACCTGTCCTTAATACTTTTGCTGGTTTTTGGGAACCTAGTCCTCTTACTAGGTCACTTTGCCTAGCCTTGATAGAAGAGCTTAATCCTACCTCAATTTGATATGCCATGCTTGGTTGATACCCATAGAAGGTCTGCCCCTCTGAAAAGAAACAGAGGAGGAGTGGATTGGGGGATGGGCAGAGTGGAGGTTGGGGGAAGAAATAAGAGAAGAGGAGGGAAGGGAAACTTCAGTGGGGATGTAAAATAAATGAATAAATTTTATAAAAATAATAAGAATATAAAGGAAAAATACAACCTACACAAACCACATGCTATGGTAATCAGCCTTCAGGAATTTCTCACTAAACAGAGTCATTAGCATCACCCTCATCATAAGCTCTTATAATTAGCATTCCTTCCCTCTTGATGCAGCATCATATAAATATAAAAAACAGTAATATGAATCTATACAAAGAAATATTTGTGATATATGTAGTTAAGTATGATATTATTACAATTAATTGCTTATAAAAGAACATCAAATGTGTCTGGAAACAATGACTATCAGGAAGCCAATGAAACTGTGGTGAAACTCTTAAGTCACTTAGTTTCTTCAAATTTTTTCTGTTTTGTTTTAAAACAATGAACAAGGACATATAGAAAAGACATGAAGGTGTTTCCTTAGTTACCTTTTCTGTAACACAGGCTCTGTCTCACAGGCATTGACATGTCTCCTGGCTAATTCCACTAGATTGGGATCAAGAGTCTAAAGGAGATAATGGGTAGTGACTGGCACACACTCTGCCTGATACTGAGCTAAAGAACACAGAAAAGGAATAAAAGTGCTTCCTGGAAGTTGATGGTAGGCACTGAAGTGGATCCTGTACTGTGTCAAGTGTTAGCCAGGGCAAAAGTTAGCCGAGCTGGTACCAGGAGGAGAACTTCCCGTCCTAGAAGCTTTGATAACCCTGAGATCAATATCCTTTTGTCACTACCAACACAGTAGCTGGCCATCTAGCAATACCCCAACCCAGAAAGTACTGAATACACAAACTTCAAGATCATTAAGTGGCGCACAGTAGAAATTTTCAGAAGAGCATGGTTTAGGGGGCTTGAGAGATGGCTCAGAGGTTAAGAGCACTGGATACTCTTCCAAAGGTCCTGAGTTCAACTCCCAGCAACCACATGGTGGTTCACAACCATCCAAGATGAGATCTGGTGCCCTCTTCTGGCCTGCAGGCATATAGAACACTATATACATAATATATAAATCTTTTTTTTTTTTAAAAAAAAGAGCATGGTTTAAATGGCCAAATATCTAAAGGGCTCTACTAAAAGAATAACAGAGCTATGCCTGGAAAGAAGGGAAATTTTTGCTATTTTTCTGAATGGGAAGGTCTACTTGAAGTAAGAGCCTGGAACAAGCTGCACACTAATCTGGCATAATAAAGAACCATCTGGCAAGCTGTGAAAGGAAGCCCTACCCTAAGAGTAGTCCAGAACAACTCTGGCCCTGACTAACTGGGCTGGCAGTGACATTCTTAAAATAGCACCTGAAACTCCCCAGCTGATTTTCCCAAGCCAGACGTAAAGAGAGAGCAACAGAGAGAAACATAAATTTCAATTAAAAACCATCCTGACAAGCCCAAAGCTACGTCAACACTAGCACATTACTAGCGTCCTCATCAGGCAACCCTCCCAATCTTAGGAGAAAATAACTCAACGTATTCTTTCTGCTTAGCACTCCACCCTACCCATTCACTCTTCTATGTCAAGACTGACGTACTTTACTAGACTGCCTTTCTTTAGTTCTATACGTCCGAATTCCAAGTCATTGCCAGTGTTAGAGAGTAGGATATGACTATTATTTTCAGTCTTTCCATAACCACTGAGAGCATTACTTTATAACTTTTATAAATAACTTTCTCAAACTCCAAAGATAAGAATTAATGCAAAATATACCATGGATTTATTTTTCAGGGATAGCCCAGAATATATTATTATCAAAAAGCCTTTTTTTTTTTATCCAACCGTACAGCATTTTCTCTACAATGGAAACATCAATGATACATTAGAAAAGTGTATTTCAAATTTAACTCCTAAGCTCAAGATTGGGCTTCAGTTTTGCCAGTAACTCTGTGATCCTCTGGGCAGTTCAGCTGGTTTTACTAACCTTCAAGTCAGCTCACAGGCTGGTGCCATGAAGCTCCATTGGGATTAACCACGTGTGAAAGTGCTACTGAAAAACACAGAGCGGCTAAGGGTGAACAGGCATAGCAGTGGGGGGTGCTGACTATAACACCTAGAGCTGTAACTGAACTCTGAAATTAAGGAAAGTTTTATTTGGTTCTTACCTATTTCATTCTTTCAAGAACTCAAGACACAGATATAAAACTAAAACATACACAGAATAGTCTGTGCTTGCTGATAAAAACAAAGGGTATTTCACAGAGGCTAGAGAATAAGATGAAGAATGAATAATACCAGACATCAAACCTCCATAGATCCCTGAACACTGCATGTATTTTTATTCTATCTATTTTCTTCTCATCTATGTTCCTCATGCTAAGACATTGAGGATGAGGATCTAGATGGCCAAGTCTGTCCTAGCATCTGGTATTGTCAACTTCCTGACTTTGCTGGGAAACTCTCTAAAGTTTAGTTAAACAGTAGGGTATTTGCTGTGGCAAAGGCTCAATAACCATGATGGGGAAAGCAAGCTAGAAGGAGCTCATTGACTCTGAACCGAGAGCTGCGGAGCCTACATGGGACTTAACTAGGTCCTCTGAATGTGGGTGACAGTTCTGTAGCTTGGACAGTCTCTAGGCCACTGGCAATAGGGCCAGAATGTGTCCCTGGTGCATAAGTCTCTAGGCCACTGGCAGTGGAGCCAGAATGTGTCTCTAGTGGATGAACTGGCTTTTTGAAGCCCATTCCCTATGAAGGGATACCTTGCTCAGCCTTGATACCAAGGGGAGAGGTTTGGTACTGCCTCACCTTGATGTGCCACACCTTGATGACTCCCATAGCAAGCCTTATCCTTTCTGAGGAGTGGATGGGGGTTTGAGTGGGGGAAAGATGGGAGGGGGGACAGGGAGCAGAAAGAGGTGAGGGAAGGGGAACCTGGTTAGTATGTAAAACCATTTAAAAAATAATTTAAAAGTTTTAAAAATTCCAGATTTACAAAAAATAAAAAGTAACAGATACATGAGATATATGTGATAAGAAAACAGAACGGGGGCTACATAGGGAAGGAAGGGAATCAGCACGTATGAGGGAGGGGGAAACTAGAACAAAATATAATGACATATGTACATAAATGGGATGAAGAAACCTATAATTCAATAATAAGAAAGAAACCTTCATTTATTATGGTAGCCATCTCATGTCCTATGTTAAATTTTAATCTAAAAAATATGAAAACTTTATCTCTTCAGGGTATGAAGACATACTAGAAAATAAGCATCTTCAGACCGACTGAATTTTCCCTAATAAATACACTGCAACGCCATGTAAGAACAAAATAACAAAAAATAACAAACATGCCAGGCAAGGCCCACTCCGACTTCAACCCCAGTACCCAGAAGGCAAAGACAAGAAGCCAGCTGTGCTAGAGCTGGCCTGTTTCTAAAGAGACAAGGAAAAAAGAAGAGAGAGAAGGAAGGAGTAAGGAATGGGGGGTATTTCCCACTTTGGATTGCTCTTATGGAGCTGGCACTATCCAGGATACATAATTTCTTCCTAGTAAAAACTCATGCTTTTGATTCCTACCTAAGTATCTCTATCTCGAAAGTCTTTTTTGTCTCTTACTCCTTCTTAAGGCTGTTAATACCTCATTCCTCATTAACACTGCCCTGACAGGGTCCAAAATGATAGTGAGAAAATAAACACACCATGACAGACCTAAAAATACAAAAATTCCCAAGCTCATGCATGTTACCAATACCACATATGATCTTCATAAATAAACTAAATTTAAATCATGGGGCTAGGATGATAAAAGAGGTATGGAATAAAGATTTAATTTCAAGCTTCTAGAGAATGAGGCGATCTACAGGTACCAATTCTTAAGTCTTGGTAACATGCTCAGAGCACTAAAAACCAATATTTCCAAAAGACACAACCAGGAAATGACTAAAATGTTTTCAAACCTGTTCTCCTCTGAGTAGAATACACTGCAGGTTTCACCAATGGAAAGCAGCCTTTGCAAATGAGGACCAAAAAATACACAGCATCACTAGAACACCTGCCAACCACAAGTGACTAAATGCTCAAGATGAGTTCTTCTTTCCTATTTCTGAATTACTGTATCATGCAATGAGCACATCTTCCATCTGTAATTATAAAAATTAACTAGAAATGATTCCTTACGAAGAACTTACCTCAAGTATCAATAACATACATGAAAATCCTAGCAGAACTTATAGAAGTAAAGCCATAATACTAACTCCAGCTTGCTGTTAATTAACCTAGTTATCCAGAGATATTCATGAAGGTTCTAAATCATCCAGAACTGATATAATAAAATGACAAGAACTAATAGCAATTTTATATACTCACTATCATCAATTTAAAAAAAATGGAAATGCACTATGGGCACAGTTAATACTCTTTTATGGAAATGACCAACATTTTAATACCAGAAATAATCAGGAAATTACTTAGGTACTAATTTGTATCTGCTAAGTAGCAATATTCAGCACACATGCCTACAAGTTACAAAGCAGAGTCCATCACCAGTGCAGTTTAAAGTTTTCAAGGAATCACAGCCAAAGAAGAAAAGAATTGCAAATGAGTGGCACTAAAATTAACATATTATTTACCTGCTATAGTAAAATACTATCATTTATTAAGTACTTTATATAAAAATAATGCATGAAATAAATACTTCACAGACCTTTGGTGATACAGTGTTGGCATCTGGTGTGCCTCCTATAGTATATGCCAAGTCATACCACTTTTGTTTCAAATGACCCAAGTCACATGTGGCTAGTGGCTATAAAATAGACAGCAAAAGGCTAAACTACCCAGAAAAGAAATTACACCCACAGGCACCAGTATAAACCAGACAATCTGTAAACTTTAAACACACAACAAATATTTAAAAGATAAAGTGACGAGTAACACAGATTCAGCAAAAACAACAAAAACAGCACAACACAAGTGAATACATGAAAAGCTTTAGCCTTACACCAACCAGGCTGAATCAATGTGATTGGTCTGCACCAATACCTTTAGCCTCCTACTCTATGACTGTGGTTTCTAAGGTGTATAACAGAAATCTAGGCATGAGCCTTTTATGGTAGGAACTGAAAAGGCAGAGCTAAAAACATGACTCAGACCACAACTAGAGGAGCCAGTTAAAACAACAGTGCCAGCCGGGCGGTGGTGGCACACGCCTTTAATCCCAGCACTCGGGAGGTAGAGGCAGGCGGATCTCTGTGAGTTCGAGACCAGCCTGGTCTACAAGAGCTAGTTCCAGGACAGGCTCCAAAACCACAGAGAAACCCTGTCTCGGAAAAAAAAAAAAAACAACAACAACAACAGTGCCTTGCTGATCCTAAGTGCCATTTTTCTACTGATGGATAAACTCAAAGTATCTAATCCATAAGAACACATCACTATCCACTCACAAAACTAAGACTTAGAAGTTGTCCCCAGAGCCAGGATAGTGCAAGACCTCCAGCTGACTAAACAGCCTGCCCAGAATTTGACTGCCAGAAGAGCAAAAGAAAGGGAACCAAAAGGAAGGGGAGTAGAGCATCTAACACACTTCTCTGCCTTGTTATTTCTATTCCCCACGATGACAAGACCTTGTGAGCAGGCAAAAGAGTTAAGGAGAGAGCTAAATCTAGGCAGAGTGGGCTGGTTCACATTTTTTAGAAATTACTGCATGTTCAAACAATGGGATATTTGTCAAAGTACAACTTGATCACAAGAATTCATCTGTTTTTCATAACCACGTTTGACCTAAACTGTGCTGACTAAACAAGGTACCCTGTGTTTCACAGACTGGAAAATGTGGCTCCCAACCTCATTTCCAGACCGCACTGGAACTTCCAGCTCCTAGACTAGAGCTTCTTGTTAGCTAAGTGATTCAGATTAGGCCAAGGATGATGTCTGCAGGCATCCTTTATTACATAGATCAGTTTTTCATCTTTAACTCAAATGGTTAATTTTTCTTTTTTTCTTTGTAGGTACCTATCAAAAAAAGTCTAAGAGAACTACAAATTCTTAAATATTTTCCAACCAAACTGTTATTAATATACATAAAAATTTACAGTTTTAAATCAACACTTATATTTTACTTGGATATAATTTCAACTTATAGAAACTTATGGGAAAAAAACAAGAATGATATAAACCCTCCATGTACCATTTATCCAGATTAGCTTGCTATTATGTATTCCTACATAGTCATTGTCCAGTATGATAGACAATTTATTCTAGGACCTTCATGGAGATCAAAACCCACAGCTCTTCCAGTTTTTTATACACACTAAAGCAGTATGTATACAGAACCTGTGAATATTCTTTTATATACTGTAAATCATCACTTCATTACTCGTAAAACATAATGCATTGTTAACCACTGTTATACAGACTTGTTTATGGAATAAGGAATCTCAAGGAGTCTGGACATGTTCAAAACAGACATAACTTTTAGTTTATATTCTAGATATGTAGCTGGCTGAATCCACAGATGTAGGATCCACAGACTTCAAGGGTCAACTGCACACAGACTAGGATTGTTTTAAATCATATACCAGAGCTTTTTGTACCTCTAGTATTTCATTGCTCACTTTCTGTGAATAAGGATGTCTTCTATCATGACAAAATAATACCAAAGTTAGAAAATCTGACATCTTCCTGAGTAGTGTTCACATTCCAACTCTGTCAGTGTCTTTTATAGCAAATTTCCCCTCAAATAGGGGATTCAGTCTAGAACAAGAGTCAGCCCTTTCCCACTGTCTGCTGTGTACTTTATTTACACAATTACCTATTGGGCTGTGTGCTCCTAAAGTAGAGCAGTGAAGGAGGGTGGATGTCACAAAAACTGATGGCCATGAAAAGCCTAACACAGTTCCTAACCAGTCTTCACATTGAAGTGCTAATTATGGGTCTACGTAATGGCTTAGCTCAGCTGTCATGTCTCTTTAGCTTCTTTTCATCTAAAAAAAAAAAATAACTTCCTGAGCTCTTCTTTACCTTTTATAAAGATGCACTTTTCTCAACTAATGCAATGTCCCCTTTTGGGGTTTGTTTTAGAGATTCTATGGCTATGAGAAATCACTATGATCAAAAACAACTTGGGGTGTAAAGGGTTTATTTCAGCTTATAACTGTCAGGTTACACTCCATCACTGAGATGAGTCAGAGTAAGAACAAGGAGGCAGGAATTAAAGCAGAGAGCATAGAGGAACACTGCTTACTGGCTTGCTCGGCCAGCTTTCTTATACAATCCAGGAACACAAGCCCAGGGATGGTAGCATCCATGGTGAATTGAGCCTGCCCACATCGTTCATTTATCAAGACAACCCACAGACTTGCCTACAAGACAAGTTTATTAAGGTATTTTCTCAACTAATAGTACCCCGTCCCAGACATGTCTAGGTTGTGCCAAGTTGATAACAAGCAACCAGCAAATTATTTGTGATAGTTATCTCCTCACAATTAAACTGAAGTGAAGTGACACATTATAGATGTGATAATACAAAAGCAATGCTTGCTCCCTTTCAAAATATCTCATTCTAAATAAGTTGCATTTTTTTTTTGTCAACTTGATACAAACTAGAGTCACCTAGGAAGAAGGAACCTAAACCAAGGAACCATCTCCAACAAACTAGCCTGTGGGGATGTCTGTAGGCATTTTCTTTTTTCTTCTCTCTATATGAATCTGTAATTCATTTATTTTTATTTCATGCAAATTTGGGTTGCATAAAGGTGTCAGATTCCCTGGTAATGGAGTTATAGGCAGTTATGAGCTGTCATGTGGGTGCTGGGAATTGAACCCAGGACCTCTGGAAGAGTAGCCAGTAGTCTTACCGACTGATCCATCTCTCCAGCCCCTTTTTAAATTTTTAATTAAAATACAATTACATTATTTCCCCTACCCTTTTTCCCTCCAGTCCTTCCCATTTCTTCTCAAATTCATGGCATCTTTTAAATTATTGACACACACACACACACACACACACACACACACACACACACACACACACACTGATACACACATAATATATTTCAAATATCTCATTAATGATCAATGAGGGTGGGTCCATCCCACTGTGGGCAAATGCTGACCCTGGACAGGTGGGCTGGGTAGTATAAGAAAATAAGCTGACTGAGTCAGTAAGCAGTTTTCCTCCATGGCTTCTCCTTCAGTTCCTGCCTTAAGATTCTGCTCTGGTTTCCCTCAATGATAGACTGTCACTTGTAAGATGAAATAACAAACCCTCTTCAAGTTGGCTTTGTTCATAGTATTTATCTCAGCAACAGAGAAACGAACTAGGACACAATAGCATATGATGCTCACATTAGCTTCAATTTTGAGATCTGGTGAAATTGCTGGGCAATTACCTTAAGACTATTTACTTATTCATTTATTTGTTATTAGGTAGAAGTCTTGATCCGTTATCCAGGATAGCCTAAAACTCACAATTTTCCTATCTCATCCTGAGCAGTTGGGATTACAGGTATATGCCAACATGTCCAATTTAAGATTTTCTTTTTTTCTTTTACCTTTTTAAAATTAATTTATTTATTTTTAATTTCATTTTACATTTCAACCACAGTTCTCCCTCCCACCCTTCCTCCTACCGCCCCTCGCCTCCACCACCAGCCCACCCCTCATTCACTCCTGCCAACAGGTAAGGGCTCTCATGGGAAGTCAACAAAATCTGGAACATTAAGTTGAGGCAGGACCAAGCTCCTCCCCCTGCATTAAGGCTGAGCATGTCAACCCACCATAGGGAATGAGGTCCAACAAGCTAGCTCATGCAACAGGGATAGATCCTGGTCCTGCTGCCAGGGCCCCTCAGATAGTCCAAGCTTCACCACTGTCTCCCACATGTGGAGGCCTAGTTCAGTCCCATGGAGACTCCACAGCTGTCAATCTAGAGTTCATGAGTTTCCAGGAGCTTGGTTCAGCTATCTCTGTAGGTTTTTCCATCATGATTTTGACCTCCCTTGCTCATATAATCCTTCCTCCCCCTCTCCAAATGGATTTTCCAAAGCTTGGCCTGGTACTTGATTGTGGATCTCTGCATCTGGTTCCATCAGTTACTGGAAGGCTCTAGCTTCTCTGGAGCTGTGGACTGTAGTTTGGTTATCCTTTGATTTACATCTAATATCCATTGATGAGTGAGTACATACCATATTTGTCTTTCTGAGTCTAGGTTACCTCAATCAGGATGGCTTTTTCTAATTTCATCAATTTGCCTGCAAATTTTACGATGCCATTGTTTTTTTACAGCTGAGTTGTACTCCATTGTGAAAATGTACCATATTTTCTTTTTCCATTCTTCAGTTGAGGGGCATCTAGGGTTTTTTTTTTTCTAGGTTCTGGATATTACAATGAACACTTTAATTTCACAGCACATTTGAGAGAAAAATAAAAGCCTTCCCCTATTCCTCTTGTACTCATATACCTTCCTGCCCCCACCCTCCAGCATCCACAAAACTGACTGCAAACTTCCTGACCTGAACACTATCCTGCCCACACATGCAAAGTATCTTATATTATGAACATGTTCCACCAAGTACCATATATCTTTTTTGAGTAATAAACAATCTTTGGGAAATATTTCAAGACAATTATCCCCTTCTTCTTAATGCTCCTACCTAAATAAACCTCCATTGTAATTACTGAAATATAAAAAATCATGAAGAGTCTAAGGATTTTCCCACCTATAAGTTAATAAAGTCCAGTTTCATGAAACCTAACACATCTAAAACAAATGACTTTATTAGTCTTATTATTAGCAGAAATCAGAATATCAGCCTTTACTTGCCCTCTTTCCCAGAGCCCTGAGACCCATAGGACAGTGTAAAACAGTCTAGGTTACATTTGTATGCAAAGCCAGATGTACTAAAGATAAGGATCCCTGAATACAGGAGACCCAAACCCCCTTCCTTGTTCCATAGAAAACATCATGTTCCCAGACTAAGTAGCACAAACTGCTGTTTTTCTCACAGGAGATATTATTTCCACATAAAAACTGTTGGTTATACAAATATTCATGCAAAAGGTATCTAGATTGACTCAGTGCCTCCATTTACAGAAATGTACACCAGTTCAAGCAGCCCATGGTGAACTCTCTCAACATTTACCAGTCCAGGGCATGGAAAATCCTATTCTCCATCCCAGTTTGTGGATACCTATATGCACACGTACAAAGATTCACCACTTCATTCATAGGCCTGCTTATTAGTAATACACTTAAGGTTTCAATTCTTTTTATAGAAAGATTTATTTATTTATATTTTATGTATATGAATGTTTTGCCTGCATGAATGTCTGTACCATGTGTATGCTTGGTACCTGCAAAGGTCAGAAGAGGAAGTCAGATCTTCTGGAACCAAAGTACAGATAGTCATGAGCTACATGTGCTGAGAATTTAACCTGGGTCCTCTTGAAGAGCAGTAAGTGCTTGATGTGGGAGGGTCTTCTGTTTGTGTTGATTTCATTGGTTAATAAAGAAACTGCCTTGGCCCATTTGATAGGCCAGCCCTTAGGTGGGTGGAGTAGACAGAACAGAATGAAGGGAAGTGAGGCTAGACGCAATGGAGCCAGCCGCCAGGTCAGACATGCTGAATCTTTCCCAGTAAGACACCACCTCGTGGTGCTACACAGATTATTAGAAATGGGTTAATCAAAATATGAGAGTTAGCCAAGAAGAAACTAGATATAATGGGACAGGCAGTATTTATATGAATATAGCTTGTATGTTGTTATTTTGGGTATAAAGCTAACCATGCGGGAGCCAGGCAGGACGAAAAGCAGGCCCGCTCCCCTTACTACAAATGGTACCCAACGTGGGGCTCGAACCCACAACCCTGGGATTAAGAGTCTCATGTTCTACAGACTGAGCTAGCCAGGCGGCCAGGAACCATGCAGGACAAAAAGCAGGCCTGCCCACAGCTCCTTCTACAAGTGCTCTTTAACCACTAAGCTATCTCTCCAACCTCATATTTCATATTCTTTTCCAATAAAGCTACCCATATTTATGAACTCTCTTTTATATACATTCTATTACAATCCATAAAGCCAGGCTCATTAAGCAATGGACAGAGGAGATAATACTGAAGTTCTGAACAAGGAAGAAACCACAAGAGAGTGTACTCAAGGCCCTCCTAAAGACACAACAGCTAATGAAAAACAATCACTATCAGACTTTGTAGATCACTGAAGTAAGCAATCAGATACAACCCTGTGGAGTATGGCTGTTGTGGGACCTGTGAGTGATGGACAACGGTGGTTTCAATGGCATAATTTTATGCCAATGAATTTTAAGAAAAAAAAAAAAAAGAACCAGTGAGAGAGACCAATGGTGTAGGAGGGCCTTCTGTCTTTGTGCTACTTTCATTGGTTAATGAATAAAGAAACTGCCCTGGCCTGTCGATAGGGCAGAATTTAGGTAGGTGGGGAAGACAGAACTGAATTCTGGAAGGAAGAAAGCAGAGGGTGATGCCATGGATCTGCCACCAGAGTAAGACATGCTGCCAAAACTTAACTGGTAAGCCCGCTGCCACATGTCGATATAGAGATTAATAGAAATTGGTTAAAGTAAGATGTAAGAGTTAACCAATAAGAAGTTAGAGCTAATGGGCCAAGTAGTGATTTAATTAATACAGTTTCTGTGTGGTTATTTCAGGGCTCAGCTAGCTGGGCAACTATGAAAAACAAGCAGCCAGCTCCCTCCAACAGACCAAAATAAACTGATCTCAGAGGCTATGAATAGAAAGAAAATCTGGCTCTTCTCTCCACAGCAGTACATTCATTTGCCTTCCACAGACTGTAGATAAGAGAGTTAAAGTCTGCACCAAAGGCAATTTTTCTAAAATGGAGTATTTTAAAAGGGTGGCCTAAAATATAAAAAGTATTCCCATTCACTCCCATCCCTAGTCACATTTCACAAGAAGCTAGGCCCTGTGCCTAGATGGGGCAAAAAACAGTAAGGAGGTTTTTCCAGCAATCTAACTACTGGATGCATAACCAAAGGAAATTAAGCCAGAATGTTGACAAGTTGTTTGTTCTCCAACATACTCTGTAGCAATATTCATAATAGCCAAGAAACTAACACAATCTAATTGCTCATCAATTAATAAAGAAATATTCTTTTCAAATATAAACAATGAAATAAATAATAGATAAACAATAGAAAATAAAAATAAAGAAATTCTATTACTTTTTGACCTGGGTGGACCTTAACATCATTACATTAAATGAGGAAAAGCTAGGAAGAAAGCATCAGTAATTCTTGCTTTCACCTCAATGTAGAGTATAAAAAGCTGATCCATGGAGCTTGAGAAGAATAGTGGTTACCAGAGGCCAAGGAGACAGTATGGCTGACCAAAGGGGACTAAAGCTACAGTCGGTGAAAGTAGGAAGATCTGGGGTGCTAATGTACAGTAAGGAATGAAATACTATTTAGAATCACACATTTCAAAAGGATACAAGCCTGGGCATGGCAATTTACACCTGTAATCCTAGCACTTAACAGAGGGAGGCAAGATGATGGTGAGTTTGAGGCCAGTGAGGGATATAGAGTGAGTTAAGTCTATCTGAGCTACAAAGCAAGATCATGTCTGAGCAAAACAAACCACTAGAAGATCTTGCTTCTGACTTCTTCACCAGTACCAATATCACAAGTGTGTGGCATCATGCCTAGCCTATGACCTATTTTCCCTATCTCAAAAACAAACAAATTAAAAAAAACAGTACTTTAAAAATAAAATAAAGTACTTTTTATACTTTGAGTTAGCAAGAAACCCTAACTTTAATTAATCTCTCCATATAACAGATCAAAAAACTATATAAACCTGAAACAAAAAACAAATCAGTTTCTTAGCTTATAATTTACCTCAAGCCCTGTGTGGTCTGTACAGCTTTTTCCAACAGTGTCTTCTTGGGGTATCTTACACATTGCTCACTCCTTTCATTCACAGCTGTTTATTAGCTTATGCTACAATACGGAAAACATAAGACTCTGAGACGTCCAGAAGCTCTAAATAAGAAGTTGAGGTATGATAAGATGGACTATGCATATTCTTTCTGGAGAAGTCTGGGTTCAGCAGTCTACTCTAGTTTTAAAAGTCCTACATGACAACCTCTACACCAGTGGCCATGAACCCTTTGCAGAGTCAAGCAACCCTTTCACAGGGGTTGCCTAAGACCATCAGAGAATACAGATATTCACATTACAATTCATAACAGTAGTAAAATTACAGTTATGATGTAGCAATGAAATAATTTAATGGTCAGAGGGTCACCACAACATGAGAAACTGCATTGAAGGGTCACAGCATTAGGATGGTTGAGACACACTGTACTAGACTGTGGCTTCTTTGAGTTATGTAATTCTAAGGAAGTACAAAATCCACTAAGTCTCAAACATAGACCTTTCACGCTCCCAAAATTAAAATAAATCCATTCTACCTGTAAGTTAAAAAACACTCTCCATAGGCTGTGGAGGAAGGGGTACCCTCATCCATTGCTGGTGGGAATGCAATCTTGTGCAACCACTTTGGAAATCAGTGTTTCGGTTTCTCAGGAAATTCGGGATCAACCTACCCCTGGACCCAGCAATACCACTCCTGGGAATATACCCAAGAGATGCCCTATCAAACGACAAGAGCATTTGTTCAACTATGTTCATAGCAGTATTATTTGTAATAGCCAGAACCTGGAAACAACCTAGATGTCCTTCAATGGAAGAATGGATGAAGAAAGTGTGGAACATCTACACATTAGAGTACTACGCTGCGGTAAAAAACAATGACTTCTCGAATTTTGCATGCAAATGGATGGAAATAGAAAACACTATCCTGAGTGAGGTAACCCAGACCCAAAAGATGAATATGGGATGTACTCACTCATAATTGGTTTCTAGCCATAAATAAGGGTCACGGAGTCTACAATGGTGATCCTAAAGAAGCTAAGTAAGAAGGTGAACCAAAGGAAAAACTCATAGTTATCCTCTTGGCTATGGGAAATAGACAAAATTGCCTGGGAGAAAATTGGGATCTTGGGGGTGGAATGGGAGGGGGGGCAAGGGGAGATGGGGAGAGATAAGGCAGAAGGGAAGAATGGGGGGAACTTGGGGAAAAAGGAGGATTGGGATAAAGGAAGGTTGGATAAGGGAGCACGGAAGCACAATTCTTAGATAAGGGAGCCACCTTAGGGTTGGCAAGAGCCTTGAACCTAGAGTGGCTCCCAGGAGCCCAAGCCGAGGTCCCCAGTTAGTTCCTTGGACAGCTGAGGATAAAGAACCTGAAATGACCCTATCCTATAGCAACACTGACGAATATCTTGCATATCATCATAGAACCTTCATCTGGTGATGGATGGCGTTAGAGACATAGACCCACACTGGAGCACTGGACTGAGCTCTCAAGGTCCCAATGAGGAGCAGAAGGAGGGAGAACATGAGCAAAGAAGTCGGGATTACGAGGGGTACACCCACCCATTGAGACAGTGGAGCTGATCTATTGGGAGCTCACCAAGGCCAGCTGGACTGTGACGGAAAAAGCATGGGATATAACTGGTCTCTCTGAACATGGCGAACAATGAGGACTGATGAGAAGCTAAGGACAATGGCAAGGGGTTTTGATCCTACTTAATGTGCTGGCTTTGCGGGAGCCTAGCCAGTTTGGATGTTCACCTTCCTAAATATAGACGGAGGGGGGAGGACCTAGGACTTACCACAGGGCAGGGAACCCTGACTGCCCATTGGACTGGAGAGGGAGGGGGAGAGGAGTGAGGGGAGGGGGAGAAGGGTGGGGGGAGGGGAGGAAGGGTGAGAGGAGTGGGAGGGAAATGGGAGGCTGGGAGGAGGTGGAAACTTGTTTTTTTTTCCTTTTCTCAATAAAAAAAAAAGTTCGTCTATATTACAAAAAAAAAAACCACTCTCCATGACACCTGCTATTATGAACCATCAATAAGCATGAATTTTAGCTATGGAATTTGCTTCTGGTAAGAAGATCCATTGTGATGTATGTCACTTACATAACTCTTTTAATAAACTAACTCCCATAGGACAAAAGGATGCTCCTTTTGTCTCCTATGTGCTTTTGTGGGTTACATTATAAGCTTTGGCTACAGCAATTAATGCCCCTCACCCATGATATTAAAACTACCACAGCAATATAAAAACCACTGTCCAGGAAGAAAACATCTTAGTTATGGTAAACATAAGAAAAAAATTTTTAATTTAAAATTTTCAAAGAAATCTGACAGAACCTAAATAGATCATAGTAAGAAAAAATTGAATATGAAAAAGAAGAAAAAAAATGTCAGATTTCTCACTGACTATCTCAGATGGGGATAAATATCAAATTTGAGTGATGGTATAAAGGCAGTATAATTTCAAAGAGTTGTCAAAAGATAAAAGGTGGGCCTGGGATGACGACTCAGTCTGGGAAGTACCTATTTCATAAGCATGAGGATCTGAGTTTGAACCCAGCATTCACACATACACACAGTCTGGCATAGTGGCATGTGACTGTTCCAGCACAAGGGAAGCAGGGACAGGTAGATCCTTGGAGACCTGGCCTGCCAGCACAGTCAACCCAGTGAGCTTCAGATTCGGTAACAGAGTCTGTCTCAAAAAGTAAATGACAACAAAGGAACACAACAAAGTTCAGCCTCTGACCTCCACATACATAAACTTATGCACAAACCCAAAGCAATGACCCATAGACAGACACCCACACACTGATGATGATGACGATGACGACGACGACGATTACGATTATGATGATAACACAAAGGAAGAGAGATAGTTCCGACTGTATGCAGGGGGAAAAAGCCACAACACCCTGTGGAGCACGTCACGGGAGAACATACAGGCTAGGGGAGCACATAACAAGAGTAGCCAGGAGGAAAAGTGAAGGGAGAGATAAAGCAAGGATCCAATACAGACTACTCAGACTAGTATTCTGCAAATAATGAGAAACTACAATTTAAATTTACATTAAGCCTAAGATTAAACTGTATTTAGCATTATTAGGTGTCGTATATAAAATGAATTACTACTTGTATGCCTTGTCCAAGTCTGAAAAGTTATCATAATGCTCTGTCTAAAGCTGATCATTGTTTAACATATATAAAAACACACAAGTGAGCACCCTTGAGATGTTTAGTTATCTCCAAATAAGCTTTTTTGATTTAACTCATTTTTCTTTTTTTTCTTTTTCTTTGTCTGTTATTTTATTCAAAGCCAAGTGATAGATATGCCCACAGGTAATAAGGTCACTGGGTTAAAAGAGCATTATGACAATTATAACAAATAGATTCCAGCTACTACAAACCAGAGCCCATTAGTCTACACTGCAGGAAAGTTATCACTAGAAATGCTCTTCCTGTGTCCTTATCAATGCAGTGCACAAAGTATTGTGCCCTCAGCTCTTTCTCTATGATCTATGCAGTGTTTGCTCCTATCTGACCCCACCAGGCACTGGTGGGTCAGTGGCTCTCTGAGGTCCTGAGATATAGTAGGAGAGTGACAGGAACCTGCAAGATGTCAGAAATAAACCCTAAGCTGCTAAATTTTCAGGGAAATTTTTCACAGGAAAAAAATACATAAAATGTGTTCTTACTACTCAGATGTACTCAAGCTCACAAATGGAAAGAAAGCAGAATGCATCTGTCTCTTTCTTGTCTAAGTTGGTTCCTTAAACTTGCAACTCCTGTGTGTTTTAGATACTATAGAAATGCAGAAGAATGTTTTGAGAGTGAAAAATAAAGTCTATTAAAGTTAAAATGAAATAATTACAAAGTGAACAGAATGGAATAGGGTCTAAAGCTTCTAAAGCCAGCCAGAGTTCTTAAAATAAAGTTCAGTAGATGAACAGATGAAAGCAAAGCTGCTCTGAAAGAGCGGGAAATGGCACTTACTTCCCTTCTGCTCATGCTCCAGGAAAGCTTGTAGGAGTAAAATGCCCATTTCCTGCTTCCCAAAGGAAAGATACGTATTTCAAATAAATATGATAGATTTTTTTTTTAAGAAACAACTCTCCAGGTCTCTTACAAAGTAAAGTAGCCTTTCTCTAGACCAACTACATTATAAGCTTTCTGTAAAGTTGTTCCAATCATATTTGTATCTTTCAGCATTATCAGTCACATATGCTAGCTTTAAGAAAACATAGCTTTGAAGAGTAGATAATTTTAGCAACTAAATTTCTTTGATAACTTCATACATGTATATACCACATTCTGACTGCTCTCATCCCAGCCCCAGGCCCCTACTCTCCCATCATCTATCCTACTAATCTCTTTCCCACATTCATATCTTTGTGTTTGTATTCCTCTCATCTTAACTAGGGCCTTCTGTGTGGCCTTGAGGTTGGAAGAATCCATGAAAAGCTGGTGGGTATGACAAAGCATACAAAACTAAAGACAACAGTTCTCCCTTTCCCAGAGTCCATCAGTAGCTTACAGTTCAGCAGCAGAGGTACGGCTCCATGAGCCTCTCCCCCATTCACAACTGGCTCTTCAGGGGTCTTGTCTTGTATAGGACCAGAACAACTAATAGCAGCTGCTTTGAGTCAGTGGCTAGCTACACTGTGTAGTATCTAGAGGATGGGATTTCACTGCCCTTCTTCCAGCTCTTACATGCTTTGCATCCACAATGTTCCCTAAGTTTAGAAGTGGTATTATAAATGACTTGTTGGGAGCTGAGCCAGCCTCATCTGTCACTTATTGCTGTCTTGGGGTTTTTACAGAATCAAGAGTTTAAGAACACGTGATACTGCTAAACTAATCATTTCATTCATTAAAACTTCAATAGTGCCATGAACTCTTCCATTGTTTATTTTTCAAAGCATTTTAGCATGACAATAAACTTGTGTCAAAGTTCATTAACAAATTTTCTTAAGAAATTTATCACTTGGGGGCTGGAGAGATGGTTCAGTGGTTAAAAGAAATTTATCACTTAAGATGTGTCACTTGGAACTGCTCACACTGATATCTATTTCTAGTCTCCCAATTCTTTCCTTGCTGTTACCGGTTGGTACATGCCCATGGTTTTGTCAGTTCCCCAGCTACCAATGTAGGCCACATGAAATCTGCAGATTAAGACTGGGAGGTCACATACTATCCTGACCCAAGTGAGGAAGAAGCATGGGACAGTGGTAGAAGCATGTTCCCAGAAAGTTCCTCCCCATCCCACACTATCTTATTCTCAGCTGCACAGGGGGTAAAAATGGGATAAATTGTAACCCTAAAGCTGATTCACTTCTAATTACAGCAGGGTCCCTGGAAAAAAATATGCTGAAACTTAACACATTTACTTACTAACAGTCCTCATCATTATTTATAAACCACTGTTCTAAATCTTTCTAATACAAGTGATCAGAAAGCAACTATTAGCTAGGTTACAGAGGCGATCATATTCTTGAGACAAACAGGTCATCAGCTTGTCACACATAAAGGCTGCCTGGGGAAAAGAGATTTATGATACAATAACAATGTCACTTTGAAATTATTTTTTTACAGTTAGACTGGACAAGGCATCTGAAAGTAAAGAAAAACCAAGCTGTCCGGGAGCTTAACACAGAGGGTACCCAAGAAGACCTGGCACTTGCTATTCTAGGGCACAGGTTCGTACTCAGCAGACAGCTGCAACATGACTCAACCATTGATGGGCTCTTCTAAGGTCTGTGGGTAAGACTCAAGGAAATGAAGAAGTTTGACAGTTTAATCAAAATGCTTTATGTACAGTTGAGCATCCTGATATATGCCTATAATCTAGCACAGAGGCCAAGGTAGAGGATTTCAAGATGAAGGCTCCTTGACTACATAAACTCTATTTAAAAAAAAAATAAATGTATACATGAGCATTTCACTTGGGTTAAAGACATCACAACTTCATTCAATTTTCTGATTCACCTTATCTAGGAAAACTGCACTTCTAGAGCTCATTAGTAATGTTACTTTACAGAG
Source organism: Microtus ochrogaster (assembly GCF_000317375.1). Taxonomy (NCBI): domain Eukaryota; kingdom Metazoa; phylum Chordata; class Mammalia; order Rodentia; family Cricetidae; genus Microtus; species Microtus ochrogaster. The sequence goes on from NW_004949160.1 coordinate 1,340,807, forward strand.
CAATACTCTCTCCTATATTCCACTACAGTCTCCTATTGCTCTTGAAGGACAGAACTACATTTCTTAAGATTCATGTAATACTAAAGGGTTGCTGTGTGCATTAACATCTGGATTACTGCTATAATTGTTAACCCAAGATGTCAGAAATCCAGAAAGTAAACTTTTTATTACAGGATAACACACAGGTGAAAAGTACATAAATCAAAGTTGCACATTTCACCAACATTTTTAATATGGGAATTTAAATTGTTAATGAACATATAATAACAGTTCATTGGAGACCACAATGCCACTAGGAGGGAAGATCGTAAATGAAACCCAGGAACTATGGGTCTGACTATATTCACACTTCTCTGCACCCTTAATGACACCCAAGCATCTTCTTACATGCTGTTCATAGGATGGGTTAGCATAGCTAATCTCAAGATGACCAAGAAAGATGCTTCAGTATATAAAGGAGCTTAGTACATGCAAACTGTCTGTACTGAAGTTAATTTAAAAGTTGGAACCCATAAACATGGCAGAAAACCTTGGGTCAATAAAGGTTTCACAAAATATGCAAGGCAAACTCATTATTCACTAGACAGACAGTCCATCCATCTTTACAGGAACAATGCACAATGTACAACAACCCCAGTTATTATTATCCATCGCTTCCTTAACAGGAGGACTTTGAATTTGTTTTTTCCTTTTTAACTTTTTTCTCTAATGACTGTGACGTTTTATTTCCTCACCTGTCGATCTCTAAACTGTATGTTTGTAAGTCATAAATTGAAGATTTAAACCATATCAATTGTTTAAAACAATTCCACACAATGCATCTACCTTTGCTCCCACACACTTCCATTGTATGATTACATCAAGACCCACGTCTCCGCCACTATCTGACCCTTGTTCACTTTCTTCCCTCCCCTCCACCCACCAAACTTTGCCCTTCCTGCCAAAGTTCAGCACTTCCTAGAAAAGTCTCACTGCCTGTTTGATATTGTACTTCACTTTAGTCACCAAAGGAAGAATTTACAGGTGCTTGGCCCCATCTATAAGACCATGACCGAAATCTGACCTCCTGTTACAATACATGAACTTCTGCCCTACTGATAAGGCTGGCAGATATAAGTAGGATTTTTCAAATAATCCTTTGGGAATTTATAAGCAGCACAGCCATAAAGGGGGGTGAATGGAAGGTCGGTTTCACTAAAAATAATAAATATTGCCATGTTTATTCAAAGTGTGCCTTGTTATGTTCCAGGCCAAAAGTTCAGATAAACACTATTGTAAATGACAAAATATTAGAACTTTTTGTTACTTGTGTTATGATTCTTCCATTGAACACCAATAGAACTGTTTCTTCCTGTATAAAGCCCTGATATTGAATAGCATGTTCTGAGATGAGAATATTGGATTTTCTTGAGGGTTAAAAGAAGGGTGGCTATCTTTTACAATAAAAAAGCAAGCACTGAATATTATATAGTGCTAATACTAAGTGGTGAAACAAAAGAAGGAGGAAGAAGAGGAAGAAGAAAAAGAAGAAGAGGAGGAGGAGGAGGAAGAAGAGG
>NW_004949160.1:1342530-1346640 GCF_000317375.1 Microtus ochrogaster
CAGCAGCAGCAGCAGCAGCAGCAGCAGCAGCAGCAGCAGCAGCAGCAGCAGCAGCAGCAGCAGCACTATACCTGTCCTAAAAGGGCTTTCCATTTACTGATGAAGACTACAACTAAATATGATGATTAATGCAATAAACACAGAGACACACATCAGGCCCTAGGGAATACATATCCACTGAGCTCAGTCTGCAATATTAGCAAAATAAGTAAGAATGAGAAAATTAAAATGAAACAGAATGAAAAAAGAAAAACAATGAAATGAGAGTGGTGATTGACGTAAAAGGACTAATATGCAGAAGGGATGACAACAAAAACATGCTTCAGAATTTGAAATCAAGAGGGTAAGAAGCAAGAAATGTGAAAGACCTCTAAAGAGCCATGGACTGGTTTCTCTGTTTGTTTGCTTGTTGCTGTTGTCACTAGAGGAGACTAAGCCCAGATCCTCCCACAGTATTAAACACATACTCTACCACGCAGTCCATGCTCAGTCCTGGCACATGAACTTTTAACAACAGCAAGAAACAGAACAGTGGTACAGGTAGAACCCTGGAACAGTGAAGGGTACAAAAAAGGTGAGCTGACAAACACCAAAGTAAGGCAGCAATATCAGAAAGGCTGCCAGAGAGGAGGAAAACCATCATGTAAGGAGGAAAATTACATGAAAGGATGAGAAGTAAAAACTATCAGTAAAGTCCAGGTACTGCAAGATACACTCAGAGAGTGACAAGAAAGGAGAGAGGACTTTAGATTGATCAGAATGAAGAGATGAAGACAATATGGGAATGGATGGAATCAGTACTATATAGTTTAAATTCTTATTCTCCATTTTCAGTTCCCAAATCCTCTTTTTCGCAAGGCCTAAGATTAATATTAACTATATTAGAAAATGAGAATATTGTAATAAATATTTATGTTCAGTAACATTTTAAAATATTCTTGTTAATACTGTGAGGAGCTGTACTTTACCATGAAGTAATATGCACAGCTGACTTGAACACAGTTTTATGTAATGACAAGATTATAGCCTCAGCTCAATGAATTCAGCCCTAGATTACACATTATCTCACCATCCTGTAATAAAACTGGTGTTGGATTTTACTCAGAGTTCCCATAAGTCTAAAACAGGAATGTCTAAATTAGAAAGATATATTCAAAAAAAACTATGGAGCTGAATTCCTCCTATAATCAGCTGTGAATTTCTAAACCACAGCAAGGAAACAGTGCCTTGGACATTGTTATAGAAAATTTGTGAGTATCAAATATGTCACCATTTCAGATACTAATGTGTAAAATCCTATTCCAATTAGACAATTTTCTCATTTGATCATGTCTAAACCAACAGACACTAGTTCTCATATAAGTTAAGCCTACATGCTCATTGGTAGCTAAGAAATACATTGTTAATTAAGAAAACCATCTTGTCAATTTGTTTGTTAATAAGAGTCTAGACCTCCTCTACACATGTCTATACATCATAGTGTATGCTTCTGCAAACACTAGTACAGCATCTATACATCAGCATCGAAAACAACATCATCTAACCAAACAATCGCCATTTACTAAATGCCAATCATTTGCTAAGGTCTGAGGTGGCATTATTTCACTGTCAATAATGCACTAAACAGGAAATTATTATCCTAATTCATACATGAACTGCTAGACCACCCTAACACACACAGCTAGTAAATGTAAGCAATTTTACTACTCTGTTAGAATTCCCACTTGAGGCAGATTTGTTCCGTTTTCATAAAAACGTAACAAAGCTTATAAAAGACAGCACACAGTGGTAAAACAGCACTTCCACATTACCGTCATCCCAAGAATGCACTTCCATCCTGGCACACTGCAACCATTTAAAGTACAAATCCTCATTTCCCTAGACATCCAGACATTTCCCAATCCATTTCATACAGAAGAGACACTAATGAATAATCAGCACAGTGTGGATGATAAACACTGAAGATAATGCAAGGGGAATCCTGTCACTCTGAAACAGGAGGCTTTGGAGAGTGTTGGTTTGAGGTTGGCAGGATAGTTGCTTGTTTGTGTGTTAGTTTAGGTTTATTTTTGGTTGTTTTATGGGAGTTCAAACATTATGAACTATAAGTTTAAAACTGATGGTCCTGATTACCTCAAAATTAAAAATATCCATTTCAAGGAACATAAACAGTTTGTAGTACAGAGACAAATTGGATGGATATTTACAATATCCAAAACTATCAATATCAACTACACAGAAGGAATTTCTAAAATTTCTCTTTCCAAGAAAAAAAAAAGAAACCCAAAATAAAATATTAACCAAGGTATAGAAATGGGTAGGAAGTGGTTAATTCATCTACAAAGAAAGGCACAGTTTTATACCACCACTCAGAGAAATGCAAGTATACGAACACTGTACTCAGGACTCACCAGGGTCTGTCTGCCCATAGCTCCGTAGGCAGGCGCATGGACACAGTAGGGACAGAGCCACTTCCTAGGACTCTACTAATACCACAGAACTGCCCTTTTGAAAAATTTATTTTACCAGTGTTTTATAAAAGAGGAATTTTTTTAAATGTAAATACTTTTCATAAACACTTTAATGTATAAAAAGCAAGTTATTAAAGGTTGAATATGTCAACTTAGAAACAGAGCAACTGAATACATGTAACTATTCTGCTTATAACCTACAATCTATTGATAGCTGTCTGAGCTGTCATCAGCTATACAGCATTTTACAAGGCAAACAGAAACAAGATTCAAGCAAGAGCAGAAGAATTAGTTAATACTCATCAAACAAAATTTGCTTAAAAACACATTAAAAATAGTAATAAATCAGAATTTTGGGTTTAATACATTTCTTTATTAGGAAGGTCATATAAAGACTCACCAGGACAGAATATATGTGCAGACACCGATATACAGGAGAGAAATCCACCAAGTCTTGAGCCCCAGGTACCTAGAAGCATACAATTACAAAAATATCAAATAAAAGTATTATGGAAAAACTGTATTAACGTTATTTTTACTACTCAAATAGTGATTTGCTTTCAAAGCCAGCTTTATATTCTAAGAGGAAAATTCAAAATAAACATAAGAGTAATGTTCTCAGATTATAGAGATGGCTCAGCAATTAAGAGTGCTTGCTGCTCTTTCAGAGGACCTGAGTTCAATTCCCAGCAACACAAGATATAACTCATAATCACTTGTAATCTCAGTTCCAAGAGATCCAACACCCTCTTCTAGCTTCCATGAGCACCCACACACAGGTGGTATACATACACAGAGACACACATACATACGTATAAATAAAAAAGAAAAACCTTAAAAAAATAAAAGTCACATTCCCAAGTGAAACACATATCTGTAATGTAATTCTAAAACTTGGGAAGGGGGCAGGAACATCAAGAGTTCATGGTCATTTTTAGGTAGTCCAAAAATACCACAGAGAGAGACAGAGACAGAGAGACATATAGAGACAGACACAGAGACAGAGAGAGACAGACAGAGTGAGAGACAGAGACGCAGAATGGGGGGGGGGGTGCTCCCAAAAGCTTAGCTTTCTTTTCTAGTCACAAGCTGTAATGAGAGGGTCCAGGTGGCACAGTCCCAGAGAGATGAAAAGAGAAACTGCTTTCACTGTCTTCAGAGACACTGAGCCCTGAGCCAAGGATCAACAGAGAAAGTATAGAAATGGAGCTGTGACTTTGGTGACACAAGTCACCTTCTAAAATGCATAGAGATTACATGAAAGTCAAGTTTGAGTGGTTAAAGGCAAATGTGCTATACAAGATGACTACTTTTAATGGCCAGTTATTAAAGGGAGTAAGTATTAAAATGCTTGTCTTTTTCATCAAAATACAGAACTGATACAAAAGGAGGGTACACTGTATTAAAAGTGAGATGACAAATGGAAAAGCCAAACCAAGAAGTTACTCAACAGACTTTAATGAATAGTGAATAATTATAATAATAATTTAGTGAATAATGAATGATGTATTGACTAAACTTAAACATCAAAATAAAAAGTAAACCCGGGCAGTGGTGGCGCACGCCTTTAATCCCAGCACTTGGGAGGCAGAGGCAGGCGGATCTCTGTGAGTTTGAGACCAGCCTGGTCTACAAGAGC
>NW_004949160.1:1346740-1393969 GCF_000317375.1 Microtus ochrogaster
AGAGCTAGTTCCAGGACAGGCTCCAAAGCCACAGAGAAACCCTGTCTTGAAAAACCAAAAAAAAATAATAATAATAAAAATAAAAATAAAAAGTAAAAATCAGGTAAGAACTGAAATCAATTTTCAGAACTAATAAGAATTTGCTAGATGACTTGACAAGGAATGAGGTTTGATCTAAATTTCCTTAAATGAGAAAGGAAACTATCATTTGTCATACACAAATTCAACAAGAATAAAAAGGGACCTGCAAATACACGTTACACAAAATGAAAAAGAAGAAAAATACAAAAGTACAATAAAGATCTAGCTGGTTTTTCCTGTCACAATGGTAACTATGTAAAACACCAGCACAAAAACAGTAGATGAGATAGGCTGACTCATCGTTACAGTGCTGATTCCCTTTCTTTCATAAAGCAAACATTATCTCTTCTTCAGGGCACAGCTTCTCTAACCAAGACTCTTCTCATAATGAAAATGGTCTTTTTCCTACAGATTGTATTTCACTGCTCTCTGGCTGAAACCACCCGGCACTCTACCTTCTGTTGCACTCTGCCAGGCAAATTTTAGGTTTCCCTATTTAAGCTTTAAGAGTGCTGAGGCCTCTGCAGGCAAAATAGCTGCTGTGGGAGCCAAAAGACTGTGTCATGAGGTCTCTTATGTCAAGCAAGCAATCTCCTCCATATGAAGGCAGCATGAAAGGTTTAAGGAAATTTATCTTGCCAGAAAACAAGAGTTTAAAGCTATATAAAACACAACAATAAAAGAAAAATTTTAAAGATTTAAAATAGTATTTAAACTACATAAAAATGTATACACATGAAAAAGACAAAGGAAATAGAGTAAAAAACAATCTATACAGAAAATGAAATTATTTATTTAGAATAACTGAGGTTACTAATATGTATAAAAGGAATAGAGAACTTTTCCTGTCTAATTTTGACCAGCAAATTCAACCACAGCCTTGTTTCACAGGTTCCTCACATAGTTTGTTTATTTAGGTTCACTTTTGTCACAGAGCCAAAACCACAGAGTGGTTTCTCTCAAAAAGGAAACCACTGAAAGCCATTTCTAAGACTGAACCTTGGCCCATTGACTTGTCAGAGCCATCGTTACAGAATAAGCATCAATAGAAAGGGGCATTTCCCTAGGGAGCTGTGACAAATACGCTTATAGCCCCTTAGCAACCAGGAAAGGCATTTTGTTGCTAATAGATTAGAACTGGTCTATCGCCACTAATGTTTTCTAAAACGTGTATCTTGAGAGGTGAAAAAGTTCTTTCCTGTCATTGGCAGCAAGACTATCATCTGACTATTTACAGTGTCCTGATGAATAGGTATTAGATCTACTATTTCTATGCCCCAAACCTAACATACAGATAAATTCTCCTGAGTACAAGCATTACTGTCTGCTTTGAAAGCACCACAAAAAGATGTAGGCAAAAACTAAAGGAACAAAAAGAGGCTCCAGCTCATCAACTCTCCCTCCCTCCACAAACAGCCCAATATTTAGAAACCCTTCTTCCTCCCTGCTCCCCTCTGAGAGCACACTAGGAGTGAGCACTGTGAGGAAGCAGAGGGCCGAGAGGACAGAGGCATGACAAGTATGCACTGACTCATGCTGCTTTGAGCTGGATGTGTTTTTTCTGCTTCTACTAATGAAAAAGAATCACTTACATCTACAGAAAGCAAGAGGAGAAAGGCAACAAGCACGGCGTGAAGGAATGTCACCCTTCTGCAAGAAGGAATGTAGTTTCCAAAATCTTAAAACACTAGGTGGAGGATTCTGGGACAAAAGCAGTTGCCCTGGTACCCTGGCAGCAACCTGTCTGCTTTAAGGTCCACATGCTGCTCTTTATTCTGCTCTGGCAGTGCGGGCTTCATATTTTATTCCCCTCCTTTGCCTCCTCTCCCTTCAAATGGCAAAGAATGACTCAAGCAGACTTAGGTTTCATCAGGAAGGGGCCCAAGGACACATCCTAAGCTAACAATGACTGTCTCTAATGGTTTCTGTCTCCTAACAAAAGCCATGACTCTTTTATCAGCTTCATCTAATTTTTCCTTTCCAAAGTAAATAACAGAGCCCTTGCATTTTACACATGTCCAAATTTGACAAATCATTATCCACATAGACTGGAACTGATAAGAGATAACTTTGTGGTGGAACGCTGTCATTTCCTCTTATAAGGGCTTGCTTTGGCTACAACAACATGATTAAAATAGTTAAACATTTCCTTTGCCTGGCAGTCAGGAACTCAAAACATTAAGACCCTGGAGTCTGTATTTTTCTACAAGTTCAAATAGACCTAGGAAGAGACCAGCAGTGACCACAAACAGTACACAGTGCACATCCCTGCTTTGTGTCTAATGTTAAGAATTCATATGAAATCACTTCATCACCAAGGACAGCAACTGCCTAATTGTCTGAACAGTTCCAAGAGCAAAATGGGATGCTTCCCACCAGCCAAAAACTCAGGATTTTCTCAAGAAGCCACGGCTGGTAAAATTTTAGATGGTACAGCTACAATTTGTGGCCCTAGAGAAAATCATATAAAGTAAGAAACACAAGCATTTTTTAACAAAACAAATAGTAGCTATTAAAAGGGATGTTAGTGCTGCACACTAACCATTGCACATTCACAAAGACAATAACAGTTTCAGGCAAGCCAATGCATTCCAATCTTCATCTATAGAATATTTGTTAACCAGCATTTCCATAAGACACATGCATCAGCAGTCATCACACAAGCTGAAAGTGCATCAGCAGGCATCACACAAGCTACTCGTAGAGGACAAAAGTGACTCATGGACAGAAGAGAAGACAGGTTAAGAAAAGTACAAGTTTAAACGAGATAAATAGCACCTGAAAATGACCTTATATCTATATAGATACTACTTCTTGAAGAAAATTTGAGGATTTAGAATAATCTTGGACTATCTAACAGTTAGGAAGAAAAGAATTCACTTTTCTGATCATGAAAATTTTTGAGAAACACCAGGATCTGATTTAAATATGATCTTTCTCTTCTTTGAGAAACTTGGCTTCAGGAAAAAGGGGGTCTTTGCTTCATGGAGAATGAGTGATGGAAGTTCACTCCTCAGGCATAAGGAGACACTATCACACATAAAAGAAAATTTCTGATTTAAAGTAAGTGATGCCACTCCAGCTTCAACAAGCAGAAGCTAAACTTCCTTTCCCACAGAGTCTGACTGAGTCTACTTTCTTTGTTTTAAAAGATTCACTAAGGAAAGCTAGCTAAAGTTGATGTCCTAGCATGCCCAGGAGGCTCAGGCAGAAGGACCTTAGTTTGCAATCAACCTAGACTACATTTCAAGACCTTGTCTAATAACAAAAAAAAATCTGTACACAAACTTATCTAACCTGATAAATGTTCCTTTGTTGCTATATAAGCATAGTCTTATACAAGAAAAACTGAACACAGAGAGAGTTAATTTCTTCCCTCCACCCCAAAGCAAGAAATAGACTATGATTCTCCTACACTGCTTATAAACACAGAAGAACATTACTCCACTCCAGTCTTGCTGTTCACACATTTGCCATAGAGGACAAACACATATACAAAAACTTGCTCTCACTCACCCTTGTACATATTCCTCATTTATTTTTCTCTTAAGAAGCCTTTCAAAACAGATGAACAAAATAGTTTGAACAAAAAGAATATGATAGAGGCCTGTAGGAATTTAGGTATGTTTATTACTCATTATTTGGGCCATTTTCCACTTTCAAAATCCTTCTAAGTGCCACTTCACACAAAGCAGTTTCTTGGTATTAGCAAATAAATGCAGAAACTGGGGTTCATTTCTAAGCATTAGATGGATCTGAAGTCACTAAAATGTACCATGCATTTTCTCCAGGGAGTGAACAATAAATGATTAGCTAGCTTCTGTATTCAGAGATTCAATTGAAACTGCCCATATTATGTTTGGAAGCCAAGAAATACCTGGCAGACATTTTTCACCAGGATGCTTTCTGAATTACTTTGCCATCACAAGTTTAGAGAAAAGAAGTATAGAATTCATTTGGAAATAAGATCTCATGAAGAGAGACTAAACACCATAGACTGAGTAACCAGAAGAGGAAAAAGCAGAAAGCCGGGGAGGACAGAGGATAGGGCATAACAATAAAAAAGAAAGAGAGACTATACTTTCATGGGTCATCTCTGTAATCTAAAAGTCAATGAAGGCATCTGTTACCATAGGAGCGTCGGCCCAGACTGCCCCTGGAGAGGTGATTGTCTGGGTTCTGGGTTGGAGGGCTCTGCTCTCTAGCCCTAGACCTGGGAGGGACATCCCATGACCCACACCCACCCACTAAATCCCAGAGACCCTGGAGCAGCCTCCCCACATGTGTAACCATTACCCACCACATCTTTGACCACCAGAGCCTTGGCCCTGATTGCTTATGAAGAGAACCTTGGCCCTGTCAACATCTGGAGGAGCCTCAGAACCGTATCAGTGTCCATTAGATGTACAAACCTGCCTACACCTGGAGGAAGAACAACCACCTAAGCCACAAGTCCCACCTTAAACAACTGTAGGGAGTCGGACCCCATAAAACACAAGTCCCACCTGCACCCAGTGGAATAAGAGATGGGCAGATGGCAGTGTGACACATCTAACACCATAAAGAACAATATGGCACCACCAGAACCTAGTTGTTCTTCAACAGAAAGACCTGAACACCCTAACCCAGAAGAAGCAGAAGGAAATGACCTTAAATATAACATTATGAAGGTGATAGAGACCCTTAAAGAGGAAATGAAAAATTCCCTTAAAGAAATGGAAGAAAAGAAACAAAAAATTGGAAGAAATTTCTTAAAGAAAGCCAAGAAAATCAGGAAAAAAACAAACAGGTGAAGCAAAGAGTTCAAGACTTGAAAATTGAAATAGAGTCAATAAAGAAAACAGAAACTGACAGAATTCTAGAAATGGAAAATCTGAGTAAATGAACAGAAACTACAGATACAAGTATAACCAACAGATTACACAAGAGATGGAAGAAAAAAACTCAGGAGTTGAAAATATGATCGAAGAAATAGATCCATCGGTCAATGAAAATGGTAAATCCAACAAATCCTTAACACAAAACATCCAGGAAATCTGGGATACCACAAAAAAAACTATACCTTATAATAATAGGGATAGAAAAGGAGAAGAACTCCATCAAGATCAAAGGCACAGAAAATATATTAAACAAATCATAGAAAAAAACTTTCCCAACCTAAGGAAAGATATCCTTATTAAGATGCAAGAAGCTGACAGAACACCAAATAAACTGGACCAAAAAAAATAGTCCTCACCATATAATAACCAAAATACTAAACATTCAGAATAAAAAATAATAATATTAAGAGCTGCAAAGGAAAAAGGCCAAATAACATACAAAAGTAGATCCATCAGAATTACACCCAACTTCTCAACTAGAGCTCTGAAAGTCAGAAGGTCTTAGATGGATGTGCTACAGATACTAAGATACCACAGATGCAAGCCCAGACTACTATACCCAACAAAACTTTCCATTACCACAGACAGAGAAAATAAGCTATTTCACGACAAAACCAGTTTTAAACAATACCTATCTACAAATTCAATCATAGAGAAAGTACTAGGAAGAAAACTTCAACCCAAGGAAGTTTGCTGCATCCATGAAAACACAGGCAACAGAAAATCCCACATCTTACACCAGCGAACCCAAAAGAAAGGAAACACACGGACACTACCACCGAAAAATAACAGGAAAATAAACAATCACTGGTTATTAATATATCTTAATATCAATGGGCTCAATTCACTGATAAAAAGACACATATTGACAGAATGAATACAAAAATAGAATCCATTCTTCTGCTGCATACAAGAAACACACCTCAATGTCAAAGACAGACATTATCTCAGAGTCAAGGGTTGGGAAAAGATTGTCCAATCAAATGAAACTAAGAAACAAGCAGGTATATCTATCCTAATATCTAACAAAACACACTTCAAAGTAAAATCAATCAAAAGGGATGAAGGATACTTCATACTAATCACAAGAAAGTCCATCGGGCGGTGGTGGCGCACGCCTTTAATCCCAGCACTCGGGAGGCAGAGGCAGGCGGATCTCTGTGAGTTCGAGACCAGCCTGGTCTACAGAGCTAGTTCCAGGACAGGCTCCAAAGCCACAGAGAAACCCTGTCTTGGAAAAAAAAAAAAAGAAAAGAAAATCCATAAAGACGAAGTTCAATTCTGAATACCTATGCCCCAAATACAAGAGCATCCGCATACATAAAAGAAACAAGGGGACACAAACTGGAAAAAAAATTGCTACTTGCAGATGATATGATAGTATATATAAGTGACCCCAAAAATTCTACCAAGGAATGCTTACAGCTGATAAACACCTTCAGTAATGTGGCAGGATACAAAAACCAACTCCAAAAAATCAGGAGTTCTCCTATATACAAATGAAAAAAGGACTGAGAGAGAAATAAGAGAAACATCACCCTTCACAATAGCCACATGCAACATAAAATAACTTGGGATAATGCTAACAAAAGAAATGAAAGACCTGTATGACAAGAACTTTCAGTCTTTGAAGAAACTGAAGGAGATATCAGAAAATGGGGAGATCTCCCGTGTCCTTGGATAGGCAGGATCAACGTGATAAAAACTGCAATCTTAACAAAAGCAATCTACAGATTCAATACAATCCCCATCAAAATCCCAACACAAGTCTTCACAGACATCGATGGATCTATTTCTTCATATGGAAAAACAAAAAATTCAGGATAGTCAAAACAATTCTGTACAAGAAAGGAACCTTTGGAGGCATCACAATCCCTGACTTGAAGCTCTACTACAGAGCTATAGTAATGAAAACAGCTTGGGATTGGCATAAAAACAGTCTGAAAGAACAATGGAATCTAACTGAAAACCCTGTTATTAATATGATCACCTAATTTTTTACAAAGAAGCTAAAATTATACATTGGAAAAAAGAAAACCTCTTCAGCAAATGGTGCTGGCATAACTGGATATTGACATGTAGAAGAATGCAAATAGATCCTTATCTATCCCAATGCACAAAACTCCAGTCCAAATTAATCAAAGACTTCAACATAAATATAACTAAACTGACCCTCAGTGAAGAGAAAGTAGAAAGTAGCCTTGAACGCATGGGCACAGGAGACCACTTCCTAAATATAACAACAGTAGCACAGACACTGAGAGCAACAATAAATAAATGGGACCTCCTGAAACTGAGAAGCTTCTGTAAGGCAAAGGACACAGTCAATAAAACAAAATGGCAGCTTACAGAATGGAAGAAAAACTTCACTAATCCCACATCAGACAGAGGGCTGATTTCCAAAATATATACAGAACTCAAGAAACTAGACATCAAAATACCAAATAATCCAATAAAAAAAATGGGGTACAGATCTAAACAGTGAATACTCAACAGAAGAATTGCAAATGGTTGAAAGATACTTAAGGAACTGCTCTAACACTCTTAGCCATCAGGGAAATACAAAACAAAACAACTATGAGATACCATCTTACACCTGTCAGAATGGCTAAGATCAAAACCAGCTTATGCTGGAGAAGAAAAGGAGAGAAGGGGAGGGAGGAGGAGAACATGAGGCAACAAATTGGTTGAGATGTGGGAAGGGCTGAGAGGGAGAGCAAGGAAAGAGATATTTTGATTGAGGGAGTCATTACGGGGCTAGCGTGAACCTGACACCAGGGAAATTCCCAGGAATCTACAACAATGACCCCAAATAAGAACCTAAGCAATAGTGGAGAGGGTGCCTGAACTGGTCTTCCCCTGTAACCAGATTGATGACTACCTTAATTTTCATCATAGAACCTTCATTCAGCAACTGAGGGAAGCAGATGCAGAGTCCAGAGCGAAGCACTGGGTCGAGTTCCTGAAGACCAGTCCAAGAGAGGGAGGAGCAATAATACGAGCAAAGGGCTCATGATCATGATGGGGATACCCACAGAAACAGCTGACCTGAGCTAGTGAGAGCTCAATAACACTAAACTGAGAGCAGGGCAAACTGCACACAACCGAACTAGGCCCACTGAATGTGGGTAACAGTTGTGTGGCATGGGCAGTAGGACTAGGATTTATCCCTAGTGTTTGAACTGGCATTTTGGAGCCCATTCTTTTTGGAGGGATACCTTGCTCAGCCTAGAGGGAGCAAGAGAGGGAGGACCTGTCCTGCCTCAAAGTGATGTTTTAGACTTTGCTGACCCCCTTTGGGAAGGAAGCCTTACCCTCTCTGAGGAGTAGATGGGGACCTGAGGTAGGGGGTAAGTTGTGGGGAGCAGGATGAGATGAGGGAGTGAAAAATGGGATAGGTATGCAAAATGAGAAAAGACTGTTTAAAAAAATAAATTTAATAAAAAAAATAGAAAATCATTGTCAAAATGAGCAAGACAGGAATAAGTCAACCATCATCCACAGCTCCGGGGCTAAAAATGAAAACTATATCAAAATGTCATTCTTCCTGTTAAGATAAAAAAAACAATGAGAAGCTTTTAAAATTCTCTATTAGGCAAACAGGAAATAGATGTATGGAGAATCATACCTTCAGGAGGACACCAGACCAGACAGTAATGGTATGAAAACTTTAGGATAATTGTGCAGTGTCTTCCACAATGACCGCCCCATTTTACATCTTCACGCCAGTGTCTCACACTGACAGATGCACCACAGGACATACTTGCCAGTACTGTTGTTGCTGTATTGTTTAAAAATATACCTAATGTAATAACTGTGAAGTTGAAACAAAGTTTTTAGAAGAAAATGTTAGAAATTATGTGCCCATTTGTGAACTGACTTACTGAACTGGACTAAACTACATCCAAAAAGGATCCCTGCCTATCCAACAATGAAGACAGAATGAGAATGGTCTCCATGAACCAGCATGGAGTAACTTTCAGGTTACATTTTGAAATGAGATAATATTTATGTATTATGCTACACATCATTAGAAATAATTAAAAAACATAGACAAACTAATAATGTTGATATTGTAAAGGTTACATAGAAGTGGACAAAGAATAGAGGTAGAAATTGGATTTCACTCAATATATCCTCTCATGTAATTTTGCCTTTGGAACCAGGTTTATACTCAAAACCTTAAACTACTAAGACTAGAAGTACCCTAAAATACCTTTAGACAGACTAAACCCACATAAAAATTAAATGGAATGTGTGACTGAAAAACAGGGGAAATGTAAAAATAATCGGTGATGCAGGGCATGATTGAAACAAATGGGGGATTTGCATATGAGTTGCTTATTCAGGGACATTACTGTCCAAAGCTGAAGAACATGGTCAATGTACTGCAAGAAATGTCATGCTCAAGAAACACATCAAATACAATGAAACCTGCCATTTTCTGCTCAGTTCAGGGAGAAGAAAATAATGTGCATGCCCACTATTTCAATAAGCTTTAACAGAGAGAAGACAAGCAGCACACTTTAGAAAGTGAACGGTTTAGATGATCAGTATGCACATGGGTTTTCTCTAAAGGTCTGAAACTCTGAGAAAAAAAAAGAGAAATCTATACAATCAGACTGGTTCATCTGTGAAAAGTAGAATAGTATATTTTAGACATGAAGGGGGGGACAAAAGTATATTCCATGATTAAGGTTTTTTGCCTCTTAGTGGGGGTTAGTAAACAATGAAATACAAAGGAGAGCTTCTAGAAGACCTGAAAAGATAGGCAAAAGTTTGTAATTGAGGCAAATAACTTCAAGGTAACAGGACCTTTATACTATTCCGATCATATTTCCTAAATGATGCCTCGGAAAGAATGTAAATAAAACAAAAAATAAATTATTTAAAACATGCTCTAAAGTTTTCAACCTTATAAACGTTCCTTTTGCTATCTGTTTATATACAAATACCCACTTTACTTTTAACTATGTAAGACTATATAATATTGGGAATACATGAAGAAGGCCATCATTTCACATTGTACTCTACTCGCCAAAACATACCACAAGAGAAATACCT
Source organism: Microtus ochrogaster (assembly GCF_000317375.1). Taxonomy (NCBI): domain Eukaryota; kingdom Metazoa; phylum Chordata; class Mammalia; order Rodentia; family Cricetidae; genus Microtus; species Microtus ochrogaster. The sequence goes on from NW_004949160.1 coordinate 1,356,766, forward strand.
AGGGCTGTTAATACTATGTTCTCATCTTTTCTTCTATTATGTGGCCCTCACGTTCGTCATTTGTGCCACTGTTTGGATGGAGCTCCAATAAAGGCAATATGATACTTTCCTCAGAAAGAGAATAAAGGTAAGAAATGACAACTGCTCATGGGCAGTTCCCAAGGGGTTCTGCAACCTTGTTGCTGAGGGTAAGTCTAATAATTCCTATCATGAGTAAGAGACTCAGAAAAGTCAGAATTTTTTTGTAAATTCAATTAACTTAAAAAGTAACAGCTGAAGAGATATGGTTGAGCATGGACAGCCTTGTCTTGTTTCTGATTTTAGTGGAATGGCTTTGAGTTTCTCTCCATTTAATTTGATATTAGCTGTTGGCTTGCTATATATTGCTTTTATTATATTTAGGTATGATCCTTGTATCCCTAACCTCTCCAAAACCTTTATCATAAAGGGTTTGTCAAATGCTTTTTCAGCATCTAATGAAATGATAATATGGTTTTATTCTTTCAGTTTATTGATATGATGGATTACACTGATAGATTTTCATATGTTGAACCAGCCCTGCATCTCTGGGATGAAGCCTACTTGGTCATAATAGATAATTTTTTAAATGTGTTCTTGGATTCTGTTTGCCAGAATTTCACTGAGATTTTTTTGCATCGATGTTCATGAGTGAGATTGGTCTGTAATTCTCTTTCTTGGTTGGGTCTTTGTGTGGTTTTGGAATCAGGGTGACTGTAGCTTCATAAAAAGAGTTTGGCAATGACTCTTCTGATTCAATTATGTGAAACACATTAAGGAATATAGGTTCTAGCAATAGCAATAAGACAACATAAGGAGATCAAGGGGATTCAATTCGGAAAGGAAGAAGTCAAACTTTCGGTATTTGCAGATGATATGATAGTGTACATTAGTGACCCCAAAAACTATACCAAAGAACTCCTACAGCTGATAAATAACTTCAGTAATGTGGCAGGTTACAAGATCAACTCAAAAAAATTAGTAGCCCTCCTATACACAAAGGATAGAGAAGCAGAGAGGGAATTAAGAGAAACTTCACCTTTTACAATAGCCACAAATAGCATAAAGTATCTTGGGGTAACTCTAACCAAGGAAGTGAAAGATCTATTTGAAAAGAACTTTACGTCTTTAAAGAAAGAAATTGAAGAGGACACCAGAAAATGGAAGGATCTCCTAGGCGAATTCACCATATGGTGAATGGGTAGAATCACCATAGTAAAAATGGCAATTCTACCAAAGGCAATCTATAAATTCAATGCAATTCCCATTAAAATCCCAACAAAATTCTTCACAGACCTTGAGAGAACAATAATCAACTTTATATGGAAAAACAAAAAACCCAGGACAGCCAAAACAAACTTATACAATAAAGGAACTTCTGGAGGCATTACCATCCTTGACTTCAAACTCTATTACAGAGCTACAGTATTGAAAACAGCTTGGTATTGGCATAAAAACAGGGAAGTCGACCAATGGAACCAATAGAAGACCCAGATATTAACCCACAATACTATGAACACCTGACTTTCAACAAAGGAGCTAAAAGTATACAATAGAAGAAAGAAAGCATCTTTAACAAATGGTGCTGGCATAACTGCATATCAACCTGTAGAAGAATGAAAATAGATCCATATCAATCACCATGCACAAAACTAAAGGTCCAAATGGATTAAAGACCTCAATATTAATCTGAACACACTGAACCTGATAAAAAAGAAAGTGGGAAGTAGTCTACAACACATGGGCACAGGAGACCACTTCCTACGTATAATCCCAGTACAATAAGGGCAACATTGAATAAATGGGACCTACTAAAACTGAGAAACTTCTGTAAAGCAAAGGACACTGTCATTAAGACAAAAAGGCAACCTACTGACTGGGAGAAGATCTTCAACAACCCCGCGACGGACAAAGGTCTAATCTCCAAAATATATAAAGAACTCAAGAAACTAGACTTTAAAATGCTAATTAACCCAATAAAAAATGGGGCACTGAACTGAACAGAGAAATCTCAACTGAAGAAGTTCAAATGACCAAAAGACACTTAAGGTCATGCTTAACCTCCTTAGCGATCAGGGAAATGCAAATCAAAACAACTTTTAGATACCAACTTACACCTGTCTGTTGAGGGAGCTGTGGGGCTGAGCTCCTGCCACCCAGCTCCCAGATGCCTGGCTAGCTTATGCCCAGAAATAACAACACACAAACTGTATTCTTTTAAACACTGCCTGGCCCTTTTCTATTAATGTGTGTAGCACCCCAAGGTGCACTTACCAGGAAAGATTCAGCATGTCTGACCTGGTGGCTTGCTTCATCACATCTGCCAGGGAGAGGGGAGCATGGCGTCTCTGACCTCATTTCCCTTCTTCCCAGCATTCTATTCTGTCTACTCCACCCAACTAAGGGCTGGTCTATCAAGTGGGCCAAGGCAGTTTCTTTATTATCCAATGACCTTCCTCCATCACCTGTCAGAAGGCTAAAATCAAAAACACCAATAATAGCCTTTGCTGGAGAGGATGTGGAGTAAGGGGAACACTCATCCATTGCTGGTGGGAATGCAAACTTGTGCAACCACTTTGGAAATCAGTGCGGCAGTTTCTCAAGAAATTCAGGATCAACCTATCCCAGGATCCAGCAATACCACTCTTGGGAATATGCCCAAGAGATGCCCTACCATACTACAAAAGCATTTGTTCAACTATGTTCATAGCAGGATTATTTGTAATAGCCAGAACCTGGAAACAACCTAGATGCCCCTCAATGGAAGAATGGATAAAGAAAATGAGGAATATATATGCATTAGACTACTACTCAGCGGTAAAAAAACAATGACATCTTGAATTTTGCATGCAAATGGATGGGAATAGAAAACACTATCCTGAGTGAGGTAACCCAGACCCAAAAAGATAAATATGGTATGTACTCACTCATAAGTGGATTCTAGCCATAAATAAAGGACATTGAGCCTATAGTTCATGATCCTAGAGAAGCTATATAAGAAGGTGAACCCAAAGAAAAACATATAGTTATCCTCCTGGATATTGGAAGTAGGCAAGATTGCCAGGCAAAAATTGGGAACTTGGGGGTGGGGGTGGGGTGGGGGTAAGGGAAGATGGGGAGAGAAAAGTGAGAAGGGGAGGATGGGGAGAACTTGGGGGAATTGGAGGGTTGGGATGGAGGAAGGGTAGATATGGGAGCAGGGAAGTATATATCTTAATTAAGGGAGCCATTTTAGGCTTCACAAGAAACTCTAGAGGCGTTCCCAGGTGTCCAAGGAGATGTCCCTAGCTAGTTCCTTGGGCAGCTGAAGAGAGGGAGCCTGAAATGGCCCTATCCTATAGCCATACTGATGAATATCTTGCATATCACCATAGACCCTTCATCTGGCAATGGATGGAGATAGAGATAGAGACCTACATTGGAGCACTAGACTGAGCTCCCAAGGTTCAAATGAGGAGCAGGAGAGAGAACATAAACAAGGAAGTCGGGACTGTGATGCACCTACCCACTGAGACATTGGGGCTGATCTAATGGGAACTCACCAAGGCCAGCTGAAATGGGACTGATGGAGCAAGTGATCAAACCGGACTCTCTGAACATGGCAGACAATGAGTGCTGACTGAGAAGCCAAGGACAATGGCACTGGGTTTTGATCCTACTGCATGGACTGGCTTTGTGGGAACCCAGTCTGTTTGGATGCTCACCTTCCTAGACCTTGACGGAGGGGGGAGGACCTTGGACTTCCCACAGGGCAGGGAACCCTGACTGCTCTTTGGACTGGAGAGGGAGGGGGAGAGGAAGTGGGGGGATAGGAGGTGAAAAAAATTTTTTTAAGATTTATTTATTTATTTATTTATTTATTATGTATACAGTATTGTCAGTATTCTGTCTGCATTGCTGGGAATTGAACTCAGGACCTTTGGAAGAGCAGGCAGGTGCTCTTAACCACTAAGCCATCTCTCCAGCCAATAGTAATAATAATAATAATAATAATAATAATAATAATAATAAGAAGAAGAAGAAGAAGAAGAAGAAGAAGAAGAAGAAGAAGAAGAAGACAGTTTGTTTTTAATAAAAAAAAAAAAAGTAACAGCTGAAGCCAGGCAGTGGCGATGCATGCCTTTAATTGCAGCACTTGAGAGGTAGAAACAAGCAGATCTCTGAATTCAAGGACAGCCTGCTCTACAGAGTGAGTTCCCTGCCTCAAAAAGAACTCCTTCTCTAAAAGTGACAACTGCCCCTGCTCAAGAGTAGTCAGCCAGTCCAAATTGGACTCCATGAGTTTTTGTTTATTTGTTCATTTTGTTTTGTTTTGTTTAAGAGAGAGAAAAAACATGAAGTTGGCTGGACAGGGAGATGGGGGACAATCTGAGAGGAGTAGGGGGATAGATAATATTGATCAAGATATATTTATGAAATTCTCAAAAGAAAAAATAATTTTGTTTTATTTTGTTTGTTGTTGCTTTTGGAGACAGGGTTTCCCTGTGTAACAACTCTGGCAGTCCTAGAACTTGTTCTGTAGACCAGGCTGTCCTCAAACTCACAAAGATTCTCCTGCCTCTTTCTCCCAAGAGCTGGAATTAAAGATCACACCACTGTCCAGCGAAAATATTATTCTTTTAAATGGTATATTTATTTTTATTTTATGAACATAGGTGTTTGCCTGCATATGCAACTGTGCACCACATGCATGCAGTGCCTAAGGAAGCTAGAAGAGAGCATCAGATCATCCGAAACAAGAGCTACAGAAAGGTTTGGGTTGCCATGGTCTTTAAGGACAGGTGCTCTTAATTTCTGAGCCATCTCTCCAACCCAATAAAAGCATTTTTTAAATTTTTAATTTAAATATGCCAATTGCTATAATACAGACCTTTTATGTTCATCAAAAACCTGTATGCTCTTTAGACTTCAGCACCGCTGACAGCACTGTTAAAAGATAGCAGTTGGGCTTTGAGACATAGAAGGATGTTAGTCACTAGAGACATGCCTCTGCAGTAAATATTAAAGACTCAGGCCTCTTGAATTTATGTGCACTCTATCTACCCTTGTTCCCTCTTGCTCCCTCTCTCTGATAAGGAGCTGATGTGATCTATCACATGTTACCTCCTATTATGTATCACCATGTCACAGGTCCCAAAGTAATAAACTGCATCCTTATAAACTGTTGATCAAGATATTTTGTCAACAGTGAGTTAACACATTTATTAATTTAAACATTTTTAAAGCTCTGTGTAGGCCAAAAACTAGTTCATGGCTGCTGATCTGAACATAAAGTGTCCTGTATTTCACTCTAACATACTTACTGAGAAATGATGCCTATTTTCTGCAACCTTCCTCTCAATTGTGTATTTTAAAGTAAACCTGTTAACACTGAAGTACCATCATTATCATCATCATCATCATCATCATCATCATCATCATCATCATCATCATCATCATCATTATTTTTTTGAGAATGGTTTCTCTGTGTTAACAGTTCTAGCTGTCCTGGAACTTGCTCTGTATACCAGGCTGGCCTTGGACTCAGAGAGATCTACCTGCCTCTGTCTCTCAAGCACTGTGATTAAAAGCATGTAACAGTACTACCCAGTAAAGTATTTTTAAAAGAAGAAAAAAGAATAAATTTGTATAATTTTTCTGTATAAAAAGCACAAAGCTAATAGAACTTATACTTCCTAGATATGTATTTGTACACGTTGTAGTGTGTCTCTCCCCAAATCACCATGTTAAGCTCTATTTCCCAATAAGAATATTTGGAAACAGGGCTTTTAAGAGGCAAATGAGGTTTAGGGAGTCACAGCACTATCCTTATGAAAAGGGCAAGAGACACGGGAACAAGTCTACAGAAAGAAGAGCAATGTGAGGACATGACTCAAGAGCTTCTAAAAGTTAGAAAGAGGCCTCAGGAGAAGCACCTACTGAAACGTCACCTTTGAGTTCTATCCTCCAGGACTGGAAAAGTTAATGTCTGGTTGCCATTACTCAGTGCATTCGTGTGTTAACACCTGATGGAGGAAGGTCATTGGTTAAAAAATAAAGAAACTGCTTGGCCCTGATAGGGTAGAAAATAGGTGGGTGGAGTAAACAGAACAGAATGCTGGGAGGAAGAGGAAGTGAGCTCAGACGTCATGCTCCCCTCTCCCAGGCAGACGCGATGAAGCTCCGACCCAGGATGGACGTAGGCTAGAATCTTCCTGGTAAGCGTACCTTGGGGTGCTACACACATTAATAGAAATGGGCCAAGCAGTGTTTATATGAATACAGTTTGTGTGTTGTTATTTTGGGGTTCAAAGCAATCTCTCTACATCACAGATTTCCACAAAAATCAATTTAACTAAAAGTATTCCATTTTTAAAAAGATAGCTAAATATCAGATATGACTAGCTAAATAAAATACATTTTGATTATTATCCATTAATTAGCTTCACCAAAATATTAAAACACACACACAAAGAAGTGTTACTAGGAAATACTTTTCTTTGCAACCCTGCTCAGTCATAATATGCTAATTCCATCACAGATCAATAAACTGGGGAGAGTGAGACTGATTATACAAGCTCGTTTAAACAAGAATACTGGTTTTCATTCACAATGACAAATTTGAGGCTTCGTTCTTCACTTCCCCAAGCTATTCAGCTTTTATCATCTCTAGAAAATTAACTTTAACAATTTATTAACTATCTGCTTCATATATGAATAGCTATGTTGTAGGTGTTTGAGTTTTCCTACTAAAGTTATTCCATTATTTCTAATTAGGCACCATTAGGCAAAGATATAGTAAATACCTTAAGTTGTCATTACTTACACAAAAAATATATTAAACACATGTTCAGTAAAGGCATAGGAAAGAGGTTGGGAGATGGCTCAGTCATTAAAGTACTAAAGTAATGCATGCCTATAATCTTTGTGATGGGGAGGCAGAGACAAAAGGATCCCTGGGGCTTGTTGGCGGGCCAGCCTACCTAAAGCAGAATAAGTGATCACTCCAGACTGTCTCCAAAAATAGATGAAAGCAACTAAAAAAGCCACGCATTGGCAACTTCTGGCTTCATATGTACACACATACATATGTACACACACATATGCACATACACTAACACACACAAGAAAAATACATAAACTTATTAAATTAGAACTATATAATGTTGTTTAAAATCTTCATAGTGTATTATAAGTCAGAGTTTTAAGGGTAAAATATAGTTCTCCTTTAAGCCCACTGACATTTATATTATTTTCCTTTTTTCCATTTGGTGCATTTATTTACTTTTTGTTTGTTTGTTTGTTCATTTCAGTTGGTTAGTTAGGATTCAGTTTTTTGGGTTTCTTTTGGTTTTGTTTAGTTTAGTTTTGTTTTGTTGGATAAAGCCACCTATAGCCCAGGCTGGCCTCAAACTCACTACATAGCTAAAGTTCGCCTTGAATTCCTGATCTACCATGTCTTCATCTCCCAAATGTTGAGATTGCAGATATAAGCATACAACATGGCTAAATACTAAATTTATTGTCACAAAAATATTAAAGCATTTTAATAGAAAAGTCAAAACAAAACTCAAGCACTTCTCAGCACTTTAAAAGCTTCCTTGGGGTTCTCTCCAGCCTTATAATTCAAAGCATGTCCAGAGCCCACTGACAACATCTTTACATAGAACCATGGTATGAATACAGGCTCTCCCAAGCTCATCACTACCTGCATCTTAATGTGATTTCCAGGAGAGTTCTAAGCACACAGAAGTTCAAGTAGAGCTATTCCTCAATATGGGTTCTTAGCTTGATGCCTGGGGTCAAATGAGCTTCCTAAATCTTTGAACTTACTTTCTCACATGAATACACACGTCTTCCTAGGAAGAGACTCTAAGTGAATCAAATTCTCAAAACAATATATATCATAAGTAGAGTAAGAACTTGCCCTGTAAGATGCCACAGCTATCCTGCTCTTAGATTCAGTTACTTCAAAAACTATGCTGCTCTCAATGAGGTCTGCTGAAGAATGACAAGAATGAAGGTCAGAACGTCACAGTAGGTCATGAAAGACCTTATCTGAAGAATTTATTCACAACATGCAAGAACTATGCCAAGAAGTCAGTTTGGAGACATCTAAACAAATAATTCTCTACATGAGGTTTGAGATTAAGAATGTGCACTTGAAGAAGATTCAAACTGAGAAGTAAATAAATATAAGGTAGGGAGTTTTTTTTTTTTTAAGATAGGATGCCATTAGACAGTGAAGTGCTGAATTCTTGTTGTAAGAGCTCAATCAGCAAATCTCTAATGTGGACTGGTGTCTGACAGTGATGTGGGGTCATTTTAGAATATTACCTTCTTAGTACATTCTTTTAATACTTTCACCATGAGACTCCAGCCAACTTATTTCACCACCACCACCCCCCACCTTCTTCATTCTTTCTGGACCTCGCTGGCTAAAGCAAAGGACATAGCACACAGATTCAAAGGTATGACCTTGGGAAGGCCAGTGGATTAAAGACTGGCTCCTTATACAGAGGAATGACAAGCTGATGTATCAGAACTGGGTGTCTATTTCATTCTCTGCGTTTACCCTACAGTCATCTCTTCTGGGTATATATTCTCTCAGAGTACAAATTGTGACTAGTTTCTGTTCCCATGAGCCACAGTGCAAATTTCACTCCATTAATCAATACCCAGAACATTAAAAAGGGTTACCTCATCTTTATACCCATGTGTGAGAGCTGAAATTAGAGTCGGCCTTAACAAGCTACCCACCCACCCCACTCTGAACCTCCACTGCATGTGGATGCTGGGAACCAAACTCAGGCTCTGCAAGAACTGCAAGCACTCTTAACCACTGAAACACTTCAGCCTAACGCATCTTCCTTGATAGGGCTATATGCGGCATTCCTGTGTATTTGTGAGATAGTCCCTGAGACATTCAAACTTCAACACTAATATTTTGTAGATGACTTGGCTATTAATTTTTACATTCAAAACAGGTTAAACAGACCAACTTGATTTTTTTAAGTATATAAGGAATAATAATGGTGAACCACAATGGGAACCAACAAGGAAAAGTAATGAAGACAGAACAAAAGCTAGCATTTGCTGACTACTTTTTATGTACCACATACTTATATATCTCTGAAAATTAGGAACTACTATCTTTATTTGACAGATTAAGATACTAATACAGCAAATTCCCTAAGATTACAAAGCTAAAGAGTGACATATTCTTGAGCAGCTCAGAGATGAAAGCAGAGCAAAAAAGACAAGCTGGTGTAAGAGAGGACAGCAGTGTTGAATAGAGAGTGTCCCTGGTTTTACCTAGAGAAATAATGGAAAAGAGACACACAGGCATTGAGCACAGGTTGAGTGTTCCTTGTGCATGCCATGGGCCATTTCAGAGTGGATGATAAAATAACTGTTAATACTTTTAAGTAAAATGAAACTGGACCAGGACTTGAATAATTTGACACCAAAGTTGATATTTCCAATCACTATGCAAACAAACAAAACTTAATCTGGGTTAGGTTGGTGTTTGTATTTAGGAAATACACACGTACATGCATGCAAATATATATGTATGCATACATATGTGTATGTACATACACAAACACACACAAACTGCATGTTTTCTCTCAGATGTAAAACCCAGACTTTAAAACATACACATATAGGTAAGATGAAAATTAGCAGGAGACCTGTTTGGAAAAATAAGGCACCAATGAAGGGTGTTAGGAAACAAACTAGGGTAATGAGGGGCTGAGTATGAACAATGTATAGAAAAAGTATACAATAGACTTCTACGAAAATGCCATAAAGAATGTTATCATTTTATAGAATGAATATAAGTAAAATGAAAAGAAAAAGTAAGTAACATCTTTTGTTGCTCTTAAGACACTGTCTCAGACTCAGTGGAATCCACTTACTATCTGACTCTAAATAAGGCCAACACTCGTTTTCCTTCCTTGATGGAGAGAATCGGTAAAATCTTATCAGTAGAGAATCAAAAATAATGATTTTTTTCAAAAACTATTACATTTAAGATGTGAAATACCTTTGTGCAGCCTCAATTTCTTTAAGTTGGGGCTCAATTAACTTTAATGCTGCAGCTAATGTTGTAAAAGTCACAAAGCTATTATGTGAATAAGCACATTTCAGACATAAAATACTGAATTGCAAAAATACCTCATTTCCCCAACTTGAAGATTACTCACCTCTTCATCATCTTCTTCGTCTTCAACATCCAGAATTCCTGAGTCCTGTTCAGACTTTGGGCTTGTGCTCTCCATCTCTGCATCAAAGATTGTATACACATCTTTCTTAGATTTTCTCTTGCTACCTATTCTAGGCTGTTGCAAGACAATGTTATCCAGGTTTCGTTGCTGTTGGGCCTAGGATAAAAGAAAAATACAAGAAATAATGAAACAAAGAATGAAAAAAAAAAAAAACTTGACACTCCAATGAACTAATTTTGAAAAAAAAACATTATATTGTAGGAAAAAACAAGATTTTTTAATATCTAAATATTTAGACTTAAAAGTATACTAAAATGTATAATTAAACATAGTAATGCATACATGTTGTTATTTGAAACAGGGTCTTGTGCAGCCAGGCTGGCTTCAAATTTGCTATGGCACATAGGATGCCTTGAATCCTAATCCTCCCGTCTCCTCCTCCCAGGAACTGGGATTCCAGGTTTGAATCTCCAAATTCAATTTAATATACATCCCTTTGACCTGATGTTATCCTGTATTAATCTATTTTTCAACGTCAACATAGAAAAAAAAGACAATTTGGTGATATTATCATAGGCCTTTTTAAGTACTGGCTAAACAACAAATAACAACTCTACACACCCCACTTTCACTTGCATAGACAAAAATGTAGTACAAATGCCTAGTAGTTATCTCTTACATAGATAAGGCTATACAGAAATGATAGCACAAGATGGAACAGTAACTTGGAATTAGCTGTGATAAACTTAAGTAGGGGCAAAGTTTTTAAAAAGCAGTTATTTTGATATGAAACCAGTAAAATATAATCAAGACGATGAATTATCTTAAATTGATATTTTCTGAGGAAGTATTCTGAACTTGCAAATGCAGCCTATGGAGGGGGGAGGGCTTTAAAAGATTTCCTCTTCAGAGTTAAAGTAAACCCTCAACCTAACAAAATTAAGTAAAATGACAGTATACTTTAAATAGAACCAAAGAGAAAGAGAATGTCCCATCCAGAGTTAACAATAAAACCTCTAACTCCACAGTGTAGCTACAAGTGACCTTAGCCACTCTCAGAAAATTGAAGCTGTAAGACAAAGGGTTTGCTCTAAGTCAAAACATCAATGAGCAATTACCAGAAGCTTGGTGTAGGAGGTCCTTCTGTATTTGTGTTGCTTTCATTGGTTAATAAATAAATTGCTTTGGGCCTGGTGATAGGGCAAAACTTAGGTAGGTGGAAAAGACAGAACTGAATTCTGGGAGGAAGAAAGCAGGGTCAGAGAGAGCTGACATAGAGATGCCAAGTCAGACATGCTAAATCTTTCCCGGTAAGCCACAACCTCATGGTGATAAAGATTAATAGAAATGGGTTAAATTAAGATGTGAGAGTTAGCCACTAAGATGCTAGAGATAATGGGCCAAGCAGTAATTCCATTAATACAATTTCTGTGTGGTTATTTCGGGTGTATGCTAGCCAGGCAGCCGGGACCAAAAGCAGACCCTCCCTCCATCAACAGAAGCTCAAAGTGCGATCTCCAAAGTTCAAACCATTCATCTTTCACTATACCAACAGACCAAGAGAAGGGCAAATGTATTCTAAAATAAGGGTTTTGTGGCCATATCAACAGACACAAGGCATGTTGAATATCCTTGAGAGACAGAGACAGGAGATCCCTCAAGCAATATGGATAATGAGACTGGCCAAGTCAGGAAGCTCTAGGTTCAAGTGAGACACTCAGAGTCAACATATACAGTGGGGAGTAATCAATGAAGAAACCCAACACCAATACAGGGCCTCCACAGGCACATGCGAACACACTTACATATCACACACATGAAAGAAGAAAAGGAAAGAAAAAAAGCTGGAAATGACTGTTCTTAAGAAACTTTGATAATTTGTTTAAACTCAGAATGTTCTAGAAACATTCCATGGAACTTTGCTTTTCCGTACCATGCCAAGTTACAAAATTTGATCTTGTGACTTCTTAAAAATCAATAAACTATTCAATATATTCCTCCTTAATGCCAAGCAGAAATTAGTTTATGAGAAAATAAGTGTCACTAAATCTGTATGAGATTAAGGAATTCAGGGCAATCTTCAGTATTAGAAGTTAGTTAAGGTACTGGTCAAATGAAACAACTATAACAAGACAGAAAAACATGAACTATGTGGGCTAGTTTCACTCAAAACAAAATGAAAAGAACCTACATTCCAGAGATTTAAATCAATGCACAAACTTGTCTCTCTGCATATTATCCAATGACATTCTGGGTTCGCTTACATTAAATCCATGGCTTTAGTAACAAACCTAGAGCAGACACCCACAATTTATGCCTATACAAAAGAAATGCATTCATGATCTCATTAAGTACAGTATTTTTCTATACCTCTCAATGAGACAGCCTCCTGCACTGTATCTACTGCAGACTACACACCAAGGAGCAATGACTCAGGAGGCATAAGGAATGGGGAACTCCCATGGAAGTTCTATTCCAAAGAGCAGATCTTCAGTTGCAGAGTGACTACTTGCTCCCTTCTTTCTCTACCTTCTTTCAGAACACTGAAGTCAAAGCTGTCCATAAGTATGTCTTGACATCATATCTCAAGCAAATTAATGTGCCTTCACATTCAAATACTGCCAGTTTCGCAGAAGCAATCCAGAGGAGTCACATTAGATACTGACATTAAACCTGAAACTATACAAATTGAAAAAGGAAGTAACCCTAAGCAAGTAACTTTAGATTTTTCAGTAATTTTTTATTTTTGCTTGTTTTGTTTTGTTTTGTTTTTGGTGTTATTATGGCTGTTGTTGACCTATGGTTTTCCTGTTGATTTGTCAGAATAAAAGGCAGTCTGTGCCAGTTACTATGTTGAAGGAGTGAACTCCTAAGTACAAGTCACAGGCTTTTGTGTTGTATTTGAAAGTCCCAGAGCTGGTTCTTGTGGTCCAAGCGTTCACAGCTTCTCCACATCTGTAAAAGCTCCATCATAGGTAACCTGCCATGTAGGAAGTAGCCCAGATGTAAACACAAAGTTTCAAGTGGAACAATCACATAAATACTCAGATACTAGCATTACAGATGTCCATTCAAATCACCATCTTTCAAAATATGTGACTAGGAGGAGGTGGTGAAGATAAAATATACATATAAATACAACACAGATCATCATGAAAATGTGGCATTCAAGTTTATGAAAAATTCTACTCAGAACCTTCAGAGCTCTTTCCTAACATGCCAAGTAGTTTTACTAAGAACATTTATACTCAGAACTGCTGCAGCACCAACTAACAAATTTCTGAGAATTAGCCTGGGCTATGAGGAAAGGAATACAAAGCACATAGTAGCAGTGAAATGTTAGCACCAACGTATCTTTGCTTTCTTCCTGCTGATTCTTTTGGTGGGTAATATACATTTACTTTATCATCTCATATCTATTCTTCCTTGAGAATTCCTCAACTCTTGTTCTCTCTCCCTCTCTCACTTCAAGACCCAGCAGCACATCTCCAGTTTCCAATATTGTTAGTATATTCTGGTATCACTTAGATTCCGACACAGTGGAACCCGTCACCTCCACCACTATCCCCACCAATGCTCCTTTACACTGCATATGCGAATTAGAGGAGTGAAGAGCATAGAAGTACAAGTTCAAACTCCAAAGCCAATTACTTTCATTCCACATAATAGAAATATCACTAGTCTCTACCACTTAGGTCAGACCACATTCTAAGACACTATGGACATTTTCACTTTTATACTCACATTATTTCTTGACCTGATAATATGACTAAATTCAACATTTTCTCCAAAACCCAAACAAATTTTTCCTATAAAAAGCTTTCTATAGCCAGGCATGATGGTGTATACCTGTAATCCCAGCATTTAGAAGATGAAAGTTAGAGGACCATAGTAAGTTCAAGGCTAAGCTAGGATACATAAGTTCCAGTCTTTAAAATAATACAAATAAAAAAAGGAGAACAAGAACAGAAAGAGAGGAGAGAGTGGAGGAGGAAGAGAGTAAGAGAGGGAAGGAAGAAAAAAGAAAGCAGTGTCCCTTATATATAACTCAAATGGTACTTTCTGTATTTCTGCTTTCAATCAAACATGTATGGAATGCGTATTGGATGCTGTGTGAAGCAATTTCAATGCTGAAGAGGCAAGGGAGAAACAGTGAAGGAGTGTTAACAGAAAATTAGAAGGTCAGCTTTACAATTCAGACAAGTCGTCTAGCTACAGAGGGCAGTCAATTGTGGGGAACTAGACTAAAAGCAGGAAAAGCAACGTAGATCATTGTAACAACCTGAACAACAATAATGAGAACTGAAGTATGATAGCAGCACACACAGCAGACAACTGATTTGCTGACTTGCTTGCTGAACATGAAAGGAAAAGAAATGAGAACAAAGTATTCTGGACTTAATGGCTAGATAGTGGAGCAACCTCCAGAAGATGACATGAAAACACAATTTGAAATTAAGAAATGTTTATTTTCATATTAAGAATTGCCACTGTAGGGCTCCCAGGAGCCCAAGCCGAGGTCCCCAGTTAGTTCCTTGGACAGCTGAGGATAAAGAACCTGAAATGACCCTATCCTATAGCAACACTGACGAATATCTTGCATATCATCATAGAATCTTCATCTGGTGATGGATGGAGATAGAGACAGAGACCCACACTGGAGCACTGGACTGAGCTCTCAAGGTCCCAATGAGGAGCAGAAGGAGGGAGAACATGAGCAAAGAAGTCGGGACCACGAGGGGTGCACCCACCCATTGAGACAGTGGAGCTGATCTATTGGGAGCTCACCAAGGCCAGCTGGACTGTGACGGAAAAAGCATGGGATATAACTGGTCTCTCTGAACATGGCGAACAATGAGGACTGATGAGAAGCTAAGGACAATGACACGGGGTTTTGATCCTACGTAATGTGCTGGCTTTGTGGGAGCCTAGCCAGTTTGGATGTTCACCTTCCTAAATATGGACGGAGGGGGGAGGACCTAGGACTTACCACAGGGCAGGGAACCCTGACTGCCCATTGGACTGGAGAGGGAGGGGGAGAGGAGTGGGGGGAGGGGGAGAAGGGTGGGAGGAGGGGGAGGGAAATGGGAGGCTGGGAGGAGGTGGAAACTTGGTTTTTTTTTTCCTTTTCTCAATAAAAAAAAAAAAAAGAATTGCCACTGTAGGAATCCCCAATCTAGACACCTAACAGACATAGACTAAACTGAGATACAAGTTTACTACACTAATGCAGCCATTAACAAATGGAGTCTGTGTGAGAATGTGATCTGGCCCCTAAAATTAAAGATTTACTAGAAAGAGGTAGAGGTTGTACACATAGCCACAAACATTACCTAATATGAACTGTGAACCTAGGACATCACTATTAACACTGTCAACTGTCAGAAAGCCTACGAAGCATCCTATACACACCATTAAGTAAAAGTTTATTGTGGAATGCTAGTCCCAGCTCCCAAGACATCTATCAATTCAGAGTTCAAAACGCAAGACACGGACACCTCTGCTTACCAACACAACACTGACCTCTAGTGGTTTAGAATATACACACATGACACTTAGAAACTAATTGAAAGAAGGAGCCTTAAGCTTAGAAGCTGGAGACTTCTTATAATTACTACACAAAGGCTGAGTAATAAATGAAAATGCTTTTTAAGATTTGTGGAATAAAAGGTCTTTACTTCCAAACCTTAAAATTTACTGATTCAATAACCAAGGCGAGTTTGCTTTGCTTCTCTGCAATAATCTCAACTATGAAAAACTAACAAACAAATATACCTAGGAGTGTTAGCAAGACTAACCAAAATAGTGCATAGGAAAGACCTTAAATTGCATCAAAACAAAATACCGCAGAAAATTACAGGAACCTACATCACTGTCTACTGTGGAAGGAGAGACCTAGTAATGTTCAGATGCACAGTAACTGGAGCACCTACTTCTGATACACATTAGAACTCAAACATCAATACAAGCTTAGTAAGCACAAAGCATGTATACAGCTTTGCTACAGATCCTCTAGGCTTCATCTCGCATTTGGGCTTTATCAGCAACCTGAACATACAAATCAAGAAGTTCTGGAACATAACCACAGGAACTCAGGACATCTCCAACTTCCAACCCTGGGGCTTTTCTAACACTTAGGAAACAGCTTGGCATTTATGAAACACAACCTATATGTGAGGCAACCCTCATTCAGGAAAGAAACAGGTGTCCCCAAATTGTTGTTAGTTCCACAAAGCTTTTCACAAAGTCTCACAGATTAAGGATCGAGATACCCCTAAAACTAGTCCCTATACTGAGTCTTATGTTCTCTTTTCACTTCTAACCTTTATTCCCAATTCACTAGATCCTATTGCTAAGTGAGCAATCTCACCTTGACACCCTCATTCCTTCACAGAAAGATAACTAAAATAGCAAAAGAGTGAGATGGATTTGTTAGCATATTCGATGTCTATAACATAAAGGGCAGGCGATACACAAAGAAACAGGAGAGTCAAGGTAGAAGGACTCCAGTACAACCAAGAAGAGGACTGCAGAGCAGCTGCAGGTTCTGTCTGAGAGAGTTGTCTGCTCTCTCAGTACTTCATCTAGACACTAGCTTCTTTGGCATCTCCAATGCCATATTAGAACAAAAGAAAGAGGAAAAAAGAACAGTTATCAAAAAGAAAAAAAGTGTTGCAAGGTGATCACAAAAGCTACTTTCGTGGACTATGCACAGAAGTGTGTGATCTGTGTCATATCTAAGGCCATCTTTGTAAGGACCCATTCATCACAAAGGATGTTCATCAGTCTGAAGGAAAGTGTGGATATAATGCTTTGGCACTTTTGTCTTTATATAAAGAAAGGCGCTCACTCTGTATCTGCTTTAAATTAGTCACTAAGCATCAAACATCAGGGAAAACACTAATGGAATAAAAAGGTAATGAAGGAGTGGGGAACATACCTGCAGTTCATGCATCTCATAGGGATTAACAAAAACAACCTAAGAAAGCCCTGTCACTCAACAACAAAAAAGAATGAAAACAAAGAATTTGCATAAAAACTTCTCCAAACAAGTATATAAAGGATGCTAGATTCATTACTTACGTTGAGTTAAAAGACTAGTAGAGCACACACCTAGGGTGCATCTGATGGTATTTCCAAAGAAAAGTAGATCCTGAGCTCTGCCATAATAAGTGGATTTATTCCTAGACCAATTCATTACATGATGGAGGTGAAAGAAGAATTGAGGGCTAGCTAGATGACCTAAGTTACTGAGGCATATTCTTGGATGCTGCATATCCTACCCCAATCTCATCCTGTACTTTCTCTCTATGCTTCCTAGACACTATATTAAAAAAAAAAAAACTCTGTTCTTCCATAAAATCCCCACAATGACAGAACTTTACAACTAAGAGCCAAAGTGAATAATTTCTGTTTTGAGTGGTTCATGTCAGGCACTATGCTGCATCAATGAGACATAACTAATGATCCAATCACTGTGGAAATATAAATCAAAGCCACAAAAAGGCATAATCTCAAACCCAATAGCACTACCACTATACAAAATAATACAAATGACTAGTGTTGGGCAAGCAGGTGAATAAAGGGAATGAAGAAGCAATGGGCCCAGAACTGAATACAACAAAAATATTGGCTGTAAATGTTTTAAATCTATGACTTCTGTGCTTTAACTGAAAATCAGGGGATACACAAGAACAGAAGGCTAACATATGCAGAAAGACAGGAATTCTAAGAAATAACCAAAGCAGAAAGGCCAGAGATCACAAATATCAGGACAAACAAGAATACCTCTGATGGGCTCATTAGCAAACAGTACACAGTAGAGGATAATCTCTGAGCCTGAGATAGAACAATAAAAAATTTAAAACTAAAAGCCAAACAGAAAAAAAAGTATTAAAAAAATACAACAGGATATCCAAGAATAAAGGATCAAAATCTGTGAAGCATCAACAAAAGATAAACCCCATGTGAGAGAAATACCAGAGTAATTGGGAGAGTAGGGGAAAGCAGGAGCAATCCAAATGACAATGACAGAGAGTTTCCACAGGTTGATGCTCCACACCAAACAAGATTCAAGAACATAGAGGCCATGCTATATAATAAGCAATACAAAATCAAAGCCACTACACTTAGGCATATAATTAATATTTAAACTTCAGGAAAATAAAAAACTTGAGGAGGAGCACAGGGCAAACAAAACACCATACCTACAGGGAACATAACTAATAATCACACTTGCTTTCTCTTTGTGGACCATGTCAGCAAGAAGAAAACAGGCTCAGTGTGTAAAGTATACCAAGCAACTTTCTGCAGCAAACTTTAAGAGAAAACAAGTTGTTGTGAGCTTGAGGAGTCACCAGCAACTTCCTCATGTCCTCTACACTTTTGGCATCTCCTAACATAGTTACATAAAAAATGATATATCAGATCCAACACAACTTACTAGACATGGCATTAAATGAAAAAAATGATGAGAGAGAAAGCCATATTGTGACTTAAACATTCTGTTTCAAATAAAGGCTTCTGTAAGAAGTCCAATGACAAGAAGAAATTCCAAGACCACATCAAAGTGAAGAGCAATAATCCAAGCTGTCCCCTGACGAGAGGAGAACGATGAAGAAAAGCACTTTTTGACAGAGGAAGCATGTACCTTTAGTGTGGCTGACTAGAAAGTCCAGGACACGCTTAAATCCTATGAATTACCTTGACGGCGAAGCATGATCCTGGGATTCCAGAAAAGCTGAGGAATATGTCATTGCAATGTAAGTTGCTACTACGACCAAAGAGGGAATTCAGCTGCATATAAGGCAACTGACAGAGAAAAGACTCTGTGTTGAAAAACAGTGATCATGGTTCAGTTTTTCACTGTATAAGCTACTGATAACAAAGCAGTCCATATTATATATATATATATATATATATATATATATATATATATATATATATATATATATAATATTATTTTTGTAAATTTAAGTAGAAAAGTGATGAGAATATAAAACTTATATCCATTTTAATACACAGTATTTAGAGAAAGGGTTTAAAGATATCCAACCTGCATAGAACAGAAGAAATACCAATGAGAAAACAATATGAACTTCTGTGCTGGGCTTGAGGAATGTGTTCCAGGCATCTCCTGGAACAGCTCAAGTGAAAAAGAAAGCACTGTGAAAGACAAGAATGGCAAAGCTTGACTTTGACCACATTCAAAGTCTCTATCAAATACTCAAAAATTCAAAACCAAGCTTAGGAGCACACACCTGTAATGGCAGAGCTTGAGAGTCAGAGGTAGAAGGTCATTACTTCAAGGTAGGGCCTGACTGCAAACATCTGTTCTAAAAAATAAAATAATATCACTCATCCATTTCATGATTTCACTCTTTGAGAGTTCTGAGCACTGGCTGACAGAGAACAAACATCCAAAAACTACATCACAATCCAATGTTTCCTTGTTTTATGAATAGCTTCTAATAACACTGAAAGTCTCCCTACGCAGCCATGGACAATACAAGTCTGGAAAGAAGAATATCATGACACAGAGATCAAATCTCTACTACCCCAAAATTTCTAAGCAGCCATGGAAAACCCAATATAATCTTTGTGATTTAGTTAAACTATGAAAAATCTAGCAGAATGACCAAAATTAATAAAATTTTCACAGAAATTAAAATTTTATAATAGCAGACATCTAGAAAATTATCAGCGAACACCAAGGACCTATCTCTACAACCTGCTCCTTGTAAAAAAAAAAAAAATACCACATAGAAAAAGTAAAATAAGGCCAATCTGAAACACCAGGCTTTACAAATAACGTTCAATTTATAAAAGAACATAAAAGGCTGCTGACATAAGTATCTCATAAATATTAAAGGGTAGCCTGTAAGCTTCAATCAAAATAAAGTCACTGAAATTTCCAATTTGGACTGCCTGTCTATAAATGTGATTTTTAAATGCTTTACTGTTACCCAGCAAAGAAACTAGTAAAATATATTTCAAAAAGAAAACCAGTTTAACTTGCTGTTCTCTTGAGAATCAGAAGTGATTACTAACAAGCTAAAGGGCAGCCTCTGTCCACTCCGGCCTGACTGCTTACTGCACATTTCCTGTTGTGATGCTTTCTGAATCCTTTTCATGAACTCAGAGACAATTTTGAGACACTGATTGCAATATCCACTTGAACAGTGTCTTATTCTTTCAAAATAATGTTACAAAATGCAGGCTTTCCATTAGAAGAAAAGAACTAAGCTAATAAAATATGACAGCAAGAATGGCTTAGGGCCAGAGACCCATTTGAAACTTATAAAATCTCCCTAAGATCAGATGGACATATGTTTTCTTCTTACTAGGTGTAAAACTATACAGTCACACAAGCTTCTGTTCCCAGTTTTAACTTAAATCCAGGTGTTGCACAATATGTACAAGGTTTCTATTCATCCTCTAACTAAAACTTAATTTTGTTATCACAGCAGGTTTCTAGACTATCAAGAATGACCAAATTTAAGTATATATAGTAGAGGGCCTCTAAATAATTTTGACTCTAAAACTATTGTTATGTATCAAATAAAAATGGAAAATGAAAGTAGGAACAGTGAGTGTCAACTACTTATATTAACTCATAAAAAGAATGAGGAATTATGCAACATAAATATCAAGAAGTATTAATCAATTTATTTGAAAACTCATATTTTGAAGTAGTATCAAGAAATATACTTATTATACTAACTTTGTAAAAATCAAATGTAATTTATATATCATGTGATCAAATTTCAATTAAGCATATGTGAACATAAGGAATTGTGAAGGATACCCACTTCTGGCAATGGTAGACACATAATTCAGATGTAAAAAATGAACAAAATATTAAAGGCATCTTTTAAAGGCATCAGACATAACTAAAAAATGGTGAAAACGGATCAGGATAGGTTCCAAATTATTGCAGCATGAGCAAAACAGGTCAATGTTGGTAGCTTGTTTTTTCTTTTTCTTTTGGTAGCTCTTATTTGCCAACATAAGACATGGCTAAATGTCTCTTCTGAGAGCAATAAAAGACTAAAGACCAGGAAAAAGTCAAATTCATACAAAAAGGAATCGCCTTGGTAAATCCCTGATTTGGGGTCAGAAGTATGAACAACTGCAACCTCTGAAAAGGGAAGAGCAGGGTTAGACTGAATCATCAAGGATTCATACTATTCCAAGGTCAGGTTAAGTTGATCACGAAGCCCTAGCACCCCTCAGTATTCTAGTGTTGTATCAAATCTAAGAAAAATAAACATGAGAGCTGGAAATGCATCTCAGTAGTATAGAATGAAACTAACATGTCTAAGAACCTACGTTCAATTTCCAGAGCAGCAAAAACATATACTTAAAATGCTATTTTTCCAAGAACATACAACATCATCTTTTAAAAGGATGCTAAATGCTTTTTCCACATCTAATGAAATGATCATATGGTTTTTTCCTTCAGTTTATTTATATGATGGATTACATTGATAGATTTTTGTATGTTGAACCAGACCTGCCTCTCTGGGATGAAGCCTACTTGATCGTAATGCATAATCTTTGGATGTGTTCTTGGATTCGGTTTGTCAGTATTTTATTGAGAATTTTTGCATCGATGATCATGAGTGAGATTGGTCTGTAATTCTCTTTCTTGGTTAAGTCTTTGTGTGGTTTTGGTATCAGGGTGACTATGGCTTCATAAAAGGAGTTTGGCAATGACTCTTCTGTTTCTATTTTGTGAAACACCTTAAGGAGTATAGGTATTAGCTCTAAACACAATTTTGAAATGCCATTATGATTTAAAAAAAAAAACTACGCATTTGATCATTGTCTCCAGCAGCCAGCACAAAACTTTTACATCCCTTATAACCTCCTGAATGATAAAGGCAGCAACACTGACTTTTACCCCTAGTTCCTGGCACAACATGACTTAAAATCCCTTGAGTTAATAGACCAGCTGCTATGGCATACCCACCCCTCTAATTACAGCACTTGGGAAGCTGACACACTTGAACAAGAGTTCAAGGCTAACCTTAATATGACCAAGAAAAACTTAAGGCTAGCCTACACTATACAGCAAAACCACCCCTCATAAACTTAAAAATAGGAGCTAGAGAGGTGATTCCATGGATAGGAAAGGTTGCTATGAAGCATGAGGATCTGAGTCCCAGAAAAACTTCTCCAGAGACTGACAAACTCATTTTTAAATTTATAGAGACGCAAAGTGAATTAAAGCGACAAAACAAATTTGCATAATAACAAAGTGGGAGAGTCTACACAACTTGGTTTTGAAACTCACTGTACAAGTCCAAGAAGACCATATACTATGTGCTGATATAGCAAACAGATGTGTAGAAAAAAAAAGGAAAACAGTACAGAGGAAGAACTAACACATCCAGCCAAGAGGTAGTTTAGAGATTTCCAAAATTAAAGATAATAACTTTACACAAGAGATCTCTGACAGATACCACATAAAAAAGTAATCAAGACTGGTGACATAGGTCAATATTGTGTAGCCTTGACAGGATGTACTGAGACACATTAGTCTATGTCCATTATAATCATGTAGAACTTCAATCCACTTTGAAATGAGCTTCACACAAATACAAACTAGGAGTTCTCAAAAACAATGGACTGGTATCTAGGTCATAGAAGAAAAGAAAGACTAAGGGATAGATTCAGACTGGAGAAGCCTACAGAGATATGACAACTACACCACTGAGTCCTCAAGGGGATCTGGGAACATAAGAAAGATGTTAGTGGCAAGACTGAGGAAATCTAATAAGTTCTAGAATTAGTTAACAAATTTCTACAAAGATTAAGCTCCTAGCTTATATAAATGCAAATGTTCCAAGGTTAATGAAGAGGGAAAGAAGGATGGAATACAACTACATTATTTTTTGTGACTCTCATGCAGTCTGAAAATTATGACCAGCTCTTTTTCATAGCACCACCTACGTGGTTAGCTGAGTCAAGATGAAGCTGTGTATCTACTTCCTAACCACCGGCTATCAAAAACACTTTGACATGGATGATGAACACAAGCTTCCCACTTTCTATAAGAAACACATGGCAACAGAACTAGTTGCTGATGCTCTGGTAGAGAGTGGAAGGGTTATGCTGTCTGACTCAGTGGTGGGAATGGCAAACAAGGTTTTCCCATGAATTGAGGTGTTTTGAGAACGAGGGCAGAGTGCACCTGCTGATTAGTAAGGGGTATTCTTTTTTTTATTACAACACTGTTTGGCCAATGGCTTAGACATATTCCAGGCCAGCTCTTTCATCTTAAATTAGCCTATTTCTATTCATCTATGTATCACCATGAGGCTGTGGCTTACCTTAAAGATGTTCTGGCCTGAGGGGCCACTGGCAGTGGCACCAGGATTTATCCCTACTGCATGTACTGGCTATTTTGGGATCCTATTTGGATGTATACCTTGCTCTGCCTAGATATAGTAGGGAGGGCCTTGAACCTTCCACAAAGCAATGTGCCTTACCTTCTCTGTGGATTAGATGGGGGTGAGGTGGAAGGGTGTGTGAAGGAAATGCGAGAAAGAGAGGGGGTGGAAACTTGGACTGGTATTTTTTATTTAAAAAAAAATCTAATCATTTTTTTTTTTAAAAAAAAAAGGTGTTCTGGCATTTTTTCCTTCAGCAGTTACATGGCATCTCCTCAACTCCACATAATCACTCTCTGTGTATCTCTGTTTGGACTTCCCACCTAGCTTTATTCTGTTAGTTCATTTGCCAAAACAGCTTTATTTATCAACCAATAAAGGCAACAAATATACAGAAGTACATCCCACATCAAACATTTGGTCCTTTAAAGATATTAATAAGATTGTAAATTTTTAAACTAAAAATAACTAAAAGGAAGCAATCAGAGAGCCAATCTAATAAAATTAGAGCTGGAGAGTGAGGCATTACAATAAACACTGAGGAAATTTGGAGGCTCATAAGGACATGCATTTCTATTTTATATCCCATTAAATTGGAAATATAAAAAATGAATGGATTTCTAGATGGATATACATACTAAAGTAAAGTCAAGATGAAGTAAATAATTTAAAAAGACCCATAACAACCAACATAGAAGCAACTATTTAAAATATCCTGCCTGTAAAATCCCAGAACTAGATAGATTCAGTATGCAACCTCTAGCCCTCTAAAGAAGGACTAACACCAATTCTTCTCAAATTAGTCCATAAAACAGAAAGGATATTTCCAGATTATTTTTATGAAGCCAGTAGTACCCCAATACCAATGTCACACTAAGACCAGAGAAAATGGATTTATGTGCTAAACTTTCTATATAAACTTATTAATATTCAATAAAACCCAACCACCTGAATCCTATAACACATCTACAGGGTCACCCAATCCTGATGTAGTTGTCTTCATTTCTGAGATGCAGAGCTAGAACATATGCCTAAATCAATAAATGTAACCAACTACACAAACTTAATGACAGAAACCATACTATCATTAAATTGAATGCAGGAAATGCCTTTAACAAAATCTCACACTGCTTATGATTTAAAAAAATCCTGGAGAATCTAAGGATACAGGAAACACAGATTAATATAATAGAAACAATGTGCAACAAGCCGCTAGCCAACACCACTATAAATGAAAAAAGGTTGAAACATATTCACAGGAATAAAAACCTACATTCAGGTCTTAGAAGCTTTCTGTAAACCATGGGGACTGGCATTGCAGTGTCAGTCTTCATTGGCTTATGAGAGTGCAGTTCCCATGAACCTCTTCCTGCTGCTTTAAACATTCCACAAACAGTACAGACTTCTCTACTGTGAACATTTGTTACAAACACAAGACGTATGGAGTACCATAAATGACATGCAAGCAAAGTTTCAATTTCAGAACCATTGTGGTTTCAGTGATGTTTTATGAGAACACAGACTTGGATAACCTCACCTGCAGCAAGCTGAGTGCTATGGTTCTAGCTATGCTTCCGATGAGATGGATGGCAATGAGTGAGTAAGTTCTGTGCCTCAGCCAAATAGCTAGAAGAATCTGGAAACTTATCAATCTAAAGAAGATGATGTTCACCAATGTGTTGTCAGAAAGTCCATAAACAAAGAAGGTAAGAAGCCTGGGACCAAAGCACCCAAGATTCAGCACCTGTTACTCCATGCCCTACCACACAAACACCAATGCTCTGAAGAAATAATGCACTAAGAACAACAAGGAGAAGGCTGCAGAGTATGTCAAACCTTTGGCCAAGAAAATGATGGAAGCCAAAGAAAAATGCCAGAACAAAATACAAAAAGATGTGGGTTATCCTCACTGAGGGCATCTAAATCTGATTACAGCTAAAACTAAGAGGAACAAATAAATGATCAAACCTTGAAAACAATAAAATAATGTCCAAAAACAACTCAAAAAAACAATGAAAGACCAGAAATCCATAAAAATATAAAAATAATTACAGTTACACTATATTAATGACAGAACTACAAAATGGTATATAATAAACAACTAAAAAGCTAAACATCACTCACCATATGGCCAGTAAGAACACTTTCACTTATTTACTAAGCCAGTTACCCACACAAATACTTATAAATACATACTAATGATTTTTGTGCAAAATGGAAAAAACTAAATATTTATCAACCACTAAATAGATTAAGAAATCATGGAGAAAGTAAAATAAGCTATATCTAGCAAGAGGATGGGAAATGGCTAGATTCATGCAGAAAGAAGGATGTCAGGCAGGTGACACATATGAGAGGGACTCTCAAGAAAGGTAAGCCCAAGGAGATAGGAAGCATATCTGTGGTAGCCCAGGCCAGATATCATGTTGATGCTTAAAAAGTTTCAGACCAAGTTTGCATTCCCATCAGCAATGGATGAGGGTACCCCTTACTCCACATCCTCTCCAGCAAAGTTATCGTTGGTGTTTTTGATTTTAGCCATTCTGACAGGTATAAGATGATATCTCAAAGTTGTTTTGATTTGCATTTCTCTGATCGCTAAGGAGGTTGAGCATGACCTTAAGTGTCTTTTGGCCATTTGAACATCTTCTGTTGAGAATTCTC
Organism: Microtus ochrogaster; assembly: GCF_000317375.1. NCBI lineage: Eukaryota > Metazoa > Chordata > Mammalia > Rodentia > Cricetidae > Microtus > Microtus ochrogaster. The sequence continues at coordinate 1,383,053 of NW_004949160.1, forward strand.
TGTTCAGTTCAGTGCCTCATTTTTAAATTGGGTTAATTAGCATTTTAAAGTCTAGTTTCTTGAGTTCTTTATATATTTTGGAGATCAGACCTTTGTCTGTTGCGGGGTTGGTGAAGATCTTCTCCCAGTCAGTGGGTTGCCTTTTTGTCTTAGTGACAGTGTCCTTTGCTTTACAGAAGCTTCTCAGTTTCAGTAATTTATTCAATGTTGCCCTTAATGTCTGTGCTGCTGGGGTTATATGTAGGAAGTGGTCTGCTGTGCCCATATGTTGTAGAGTACATCCCACTTTCTCTTCTATCAGGTTCAGTGTGTTCAGTCTGATATTGAGGTCTTTAATCCATTTGGACTTGAGTTTTGTGCATGGCGATAGATATGGATCTATTTTCATTCTTATACAAATTGACAACCAGTTCTGCCAGCACCATTTGTTGAAGATGCTCTCTTTCTTCCATTGTATACTTTTAGCTCCTTTATCAAAAATCAGGTGTTCATAGGTTTGTGTGTTAAAATCCGGGTCTTCTACTTGATTCCATTGATTGACTTCTCTGTTTTGATGCCAATACCAAGCTGTTTTCAATACTGAAGCACTGTAATAGAGTTTGAAGTCAGGGATGGTAATGCCTCCAGAAGTTCCTTTATTGTATAAGATTATTTTGGCTATCCTGGGTTTTTTGTTTTTCCATATAAAGTTGATTATTGTTCTCTCAAGGTCTGTGAAGAATTTTGATGGGATTTTGATGGGGATTGCATTGAATCTATAGATTGCTTTTGGGAGAATTGGTGGTTTCTCAGGAAATTTGGGATCAACCTACCCCAGGACCCAGCAATACCACTCTTGGGAATATACCCACGAGATGCTCTATCATACTACAAAAGTATTTGTTCAACTATGTTCAAAGTAGCATTATTTGTAATAGACAGAACCTGGAAACAACCTAGATGCCCTTCAATGGAAGAAAGGATGAAGAAAGTGTGGAATATATACATATTAGAGTACTACTCAGTGGTAAAAAACAATGACTTCTTGAATTTTGCATGCAAAAATGGATGGAAATAGAAAACACTATCCTAAGTGAGGTATCCCAGTCCCAAAAAGATGGAACATGGGATGTACTCACTCATAATTGCTTTTTAACCATAAATATAGGACATTGAGCCTATAATTCACGATCCTAGAGAAGCTAAATAAGAAGGTGAACCCAAAGAAAAACATATAGTTATCCTCCTGGATATTGGAAGTAGTCAAGATTTCTGGGCAAAAATTTGGGAACTTAGGGGTAAGGTGGGATGGGGGAAAGGGGAGATGGGAAGAGAAAAGTGAGAAGGGGAGGATAGGGAGAACTTGGGGGAATGGGATGGTTGGATTAATGGAAGGATGGATATGGATGCAGAGAAGTATATATCTTAATTAAGGGAGCCATTTTAGGGTTGGCAAGAGCCTTGACTCTAGAGGGGTTCCCAGAGGTTCAGAGAGATGTACCCAACTAGGTCCTTGGGCAGCTGAGGAGAGAGAGCCTGAAATGGCCCGATCCTATAGCCATACTAAAGAATATCTTACATATCTCCATAGAACCTTCATCTGGTGATGGATGGAGATAGAGACAGAGACCCACATTGGAGCAATGGACTGAGCTCACAAGGTCCAAATGAGGAACAGAAGGAGGGAGAACATGAGCAAGGAAGTCAAGACCGTGAGGGGGGCACCCACCCACTGAGACAGTGGGGCTGATCTATTAGGTGATCACCAAGGCCAGCTGGACTGGGACTGAAAATACATAGGATAAAACCGGACCCTCTGAACGTGGCAGACAATGAGGGCTGCTGAGAAGCCAATGACAATGGCACTGAGTTTTGACCCTACTGCATGTACTGGCTTTGTGGGAGCGCAGTTTGTTTGGATGCTCACCTTCCTAGACCTGGATGGAGGGGGCAGGACCTTAGACTTCCCACAGGGCAGAGAACCCTGACTGCTCTTTGGACTGGAGAGGGAGTGGGAGGGGAGTGGGGAGTGGGGGGAGGGGAAGGGAAAGGGGAGGTGGGGAGAAAGCGGAAATTTTTAATTAAAAATATTTAATAAAAAAATATATAAAAAAAGTTTCAGACTTTGGAGTAGTCTGAATTTCAAACTTTAGTATCTAAGATGCTAAGTTTACCCTTTTAAAGGTATATAATAAAAGAAGCTTTGAGAAGAAACTAAAAAATATATAAATTAAACTGAAAAGACAACTTAGGAAGTGTAGTACATATACAAGCAGTGAGTGCTGACAGGAACTAATAATATTGGCAGCACACAGCAGAAAAGTAGTCTAAAGGCAACTGAAGAGAGGATGGCAAGCCATACCTACAGAAAGCCAAAACAAAACTATTACTATTATATTCAAATTGCTATCAATGAAAACAAAAAACACAAGAAATAAAGCTGGTTCTTTCAGGAAAGCTGGTGATTCTCTAGTCAGTCTAACATAATCAGGGGTTAAGAAGAAAGAAGTTACAAAAAGCAGAAATGTATGAGAAATCACCAATACTAAGCCCATGCACACAACAAAAATAACAAAAGAACATTAGGAATAAATCTAAATCCATTTTTTGATAAGTTAGATAAACACAAAGCAATTCTTTCAGAGATGCAATCTATAAAAACTAACTTATAAAAATATATATAGTTAGTGGGGGGAGTGGCACATGCCTTTAATCCCAGCACTCAGGAGGCAGAGGCAGGTGGATTTCTGTGAGTTTGAGGCCAGCCTGGTCTACAAGAGCTAGTTCCAGGACAGGTCCCAAAACTACAGAGAAACCCTGTCTCAAAAAGCCAAAAATAAAATAAAATAAATAATTTGACAATGTCCATACCTACTGAAACAGCTTAATCAACAATAAATAGCTCCCAAATCACAATGTACCAGTTCACTGAGTTCACTGGTGAAGTCTACTAAACATCTAAAGAGAATATAATAAGCTGAGCGGTCGTGGCACACGCCTTTAATCCCAACACTCGAAAGGCAGAAGCAGGTGAATCTCTGAGAGTTTGAGGCCAGCCTGGTATGCAAAGTGAGTTCCAGAACAGCCAGGACTGACACACAGAGAAACCCTGTCTTAAAAAAAATAAAAAATAAATAGATAAACAAAACAAACAAAAAAAGAGGATATAGTAGAATTCTCTACAATCTTTGTGAAAAAATAGTATTGTGACTACTTCCTCCTCATTCTATTAAGTTAGCATTATTACCATATCAAAAAAGGAAACATACAACGAATATCTTAATGAAATTAATATAAAGATCTTTAACCAAATACAAACATAATAATGTGTATCAAATGAACTATACACCACAACATGTGAGACTTATTACAAGTATAAAAGGCTGGTTTGGCACTTAAAAATCAATGCAATTTTTCACATCAACAGTTGATCAACATGTGATCATTACCAAGAGATGCAAAGCAAGTATTTGAAAAAACTCAATACCCTTCATCATAAATTAATCTAATGAACTAAATAATGAAGGGAATCCTTGGAGAACCTATGGCACATTACACTTATAGTGAAAAAATACACACATCCACCCTACGATCAGGAAGAAAACTAGAATGTCACCACTCACAACTTTCACAACATGATACTGGAAGATTCTAGCAAATAAGAACAACAGAGATGACTATTTAAGAGGCAGTTACTTTATTGGTACCTATGTTGAACAAACAGAGTCTCAAAAATAAAACTTACAGAAATCAGTATGGACCTGTTCGAAAAGCTAAAAATAGTTCTATTTTTAAAACATTTCCAGTTTTAAATTTTTATTCACATGGAATTGAGCTATTCCACTTCTAGGCATATACACAAGGACTCCACATCCCACCAGAGTGACACCTGTGCATCCATGTGCACTGCTGCTCTAGTCACATAGCTAGGAAACGGAGTCAGCCAAGGTGTCTACCGACTTGTAGAGATAATGAAAAGATGCTGCATATCCACATGGAATTTTAGTCAGATATAAGAAAAAGGAAATCAAGAAATTTTCAGGAAAAGGGGCAGAACTGGAAATTATCAATCCTGGCCCAGAACGACAAACACTGCATATGCTCATTCTCAGCTCTGAATTTTTAGATTTGTGTGTCCAGTTTGGAGTATCTGTGAAAGTCAGGAAGCCTGAAAGGGCCCATGAGATGGAGGGGCCTTGCCTTAAAGGGAAAAAGGATAAAAAGCACATGTGCTATGAAAATGTGTGTGAGGTAGTGCCACAGGCAGGAGGTATAGGAAGAAGAAGAGTAGGGGATCGGTTAACCAAGAGAGAGAGAGAGAGAGAGACAGAGACAGAGACAGAGACAGAGACTAATATACCTTTTATGGAACCTACTAGTTTTAAGCTAATTTAAAAAACATAAAATTTTAAAAAGGCTTTGAACAAAATAGATTCCATGCATGGGTGAACAATGTCTCCACCAGAAGACATGGGTTATTAAATTGAAAACATCAGTGTCAGAATGAAATACCTCCTTTTATAAGGGAGGCCTGAAAGGAACTCAGCATATATGCTACCACTAGTCTTGGTTGCCACCTTAACCACATGGCTGAGCCACACCACAAAAGACAAAACACACATCAGTTACAAGACATAGAGAAAACAAGGTGTAACTGATCTGAAGACCTCTCTGCTGCCTAGCTTTCATGTAGCATGTTTAATAAAAACCCAGAGAGAGATACTGGGGTTCATTCTGAAGATCAAAAAAGCAAAAGCAGCCAGCCACTAGAGAGCTCTTTTTTAGAACAACATCATATGCTTAAGTATGCATGAGCAGTCCATTTTTGGTGGTTCTCTCCGGTTGTCCCTATCCTGGGCAGTCCTAAACATTTGTGTTATTGTCATACCCAAAGTTCCACAGTCTTCCTTTATGCTGTCAATCCAGTATTTTTTGGGCCTTCCTCTTTGCCATATTCAGTTCACTCCTCAAGCAGTGCTGTCTTCGGGTATCTACTGATTCATTCTCATAACATGGCCAAATTATCTCAAGCATTGTTGCCATATTCTGTAGTTGACTTCCTTCTGTAGATGGAGCTTTTTCTTAATGCCATCCTTGCGCTGTCTTTCTCTTCGTGCGATGCCTAGAATCCTCCTGAGACATGCCATCTCAAGCACATTCAGTCACTGTTCTGAGGAGCCTTTCATTGTCCAGGTTTCGGGTTGTAAAGAAGGCAGCTCAAGACAAGTGTCTCATATACTTGTAATTTTGTTGTTGTTGTGCCTCTTGCTGACCAAACCTTTCCTAGTGACTGGAATGCAGTCCTCATTATCCCTATCCACCTCTTGAAGTCTGAAATAGTTCCCTCCTGAACTGAATAGTTTCCTCCCAAATGGACAAAGCAGACTGTTTGCTTGAGGTTCTAATTGTTTATTACAATGTTAAAATCCTTGTCCGCCTTTCTCAGATGTTTACTTTCATTCCAAGGTTTTTACTTACTTCAACCACTCTATTTACCATGGCCTGCAGCTCATTTGAACTTTCAGCAAATGGTGATATATCATCAGCGAAACACAAGTTGTTGATGTGCACAACACCTACCTGCACATCTATCTCCTCATCCTCCAGGGCTGATGTTATTATTAATTACAAAAATTCCTTATAGAGTAGTGGTGAGAGGACGCATCCCTGCAACACTCCTATGATTGTCTTAAACTGACTTAGTTCACCACTGACTTTGACTGATGCAAAGGTATATTTATAGGCATTCTCTAGTATTCTTATGATTTCCTCTGGGTACCTGTAGAATCTCATTGTTTCCCAAAGTCCTTTCCTTCAAATGCTATCAAATGCCCTCATGAAGTCAATGTAACAGACGTAAGTCTTTTCCAAATTCCTTTCAATATTCAATATTTCCTCATCTCTCTGGTGATCAAGTGGTTACCAAAGTGTTTATAGTTATAGCCTATGTTGACAGCATTAGAGTCACTGTACAGGATGTTAAAGTATTGTCTCCATCTTTGCTTTACTTTCAAAGGTTCTGTTAATAAATGACCTTGCCCATCTTTAATCACCCAAATCTGAGGAGCATATCTGGCAGTTATCTTCATAGATAAGATGTGTTTTATTATGGAGTCTAGCCTCTTCGACCTCTTTGCATCTACCTTATACACACAGCTCTCTAGTCTTCTTCATTCTTCTTTTGACCGCCTTGCACAGATAGGTGTGGTGTTTTGCTGCCTGAGGATTGCCTCTTTGTTTGCTCTTTAGCTTTCTTCTTCCTCCCGCCAGGCTGATAGTCTCTACAGTAAGTCATTCTACTGCTGTCATCCTTTTTACACAACCAAGCCTCCAGTATAGCTCTTTTGATTTTTTTCCTATTAGCTTTCTATATTAGTAAGGGTTGTTTAATGATTTCCCTCATCTTTTTTTCAGTGGTTCTCTTATACTCTTTCCATACAGCTGGGTTCATCAGTTCGTTATGATAGATCTTCCAGTTTGTCTGGCCTAGCATGCTTCTCCTAAGTTTCAGTTGAATGTTGGCCATAACAAGTTAGAGATCTGACCCTAAGTCAGCATTAGGAAATGATTGGCTGTTTTGGATGCTAGATAAGAATTTCCTGCTGACCAGAATGTAGTCAATTTAGCTCTATGTGTGTTTATGAGGGATTCCCACATCCAGCATTGATGGAGGAAGGTCATTAGTTAATTAATAAAGAAACTGCTTGGCCCTGATAGGTTAGAACATAGGTGGGTGGAGTAAACAGAACAGAATGCTGGGAGGAAGAGGAGGTGAGGTAAGATGCCTCAGACAGACGCCATGCAGCTCATCGCCAGGGCAGACGCAATGAAGCTCCAACCCAGGATGGACGAAGGCTAGAATCTTCCCGGTAAGCGCACCTTGGTGCTACACACATTAATAGAAATGGGCCAGGCAGTGTTTAAATGAATACAGTTTGTGTGTTGTTATTTTGGGGTATAAGCTAGCCAGGTGGCCAGGAACAGGGCAGCAGGAATGCAGCCCGCAGCTCCGTCAACACAGCATCTTGATGGTTTAGCCTGCTTGAATTTTGTGTTGGATATGTACAAATCATTTATATAGCAGAGGTCAAACAGTTGTTCCCCTCTATCATTCCTTTGTCTGAATCCATATGTTCTCATGACACTACAGTTCATTCTTTCTCTGGATCCTGCTCTTGCATCGATGTCACCCATAATGATTAGTATGGCATTCATATGAGCCCTGCTGACCTTGTTCTGTAGATCTGTGCAGACACTGTTGATGGCATCCTCTTCAGCCTCTGCTGTTGGTGCTAAAACCTGTATGATAGTTGCTAGATGTATCACTGTCTGAAATCCGACTGCTATAATTCAGTCATTTACAGGTCTGTACCAGAGCAGGCCATTTTGGGGTTGAACTGGATAGCTCTAAAGCTACACCTGCTACATGTTTTCCCTCTCCACCTGAATTTATAATCTTGCATCTACTTACTACAACTTCTGTTCCTGTCCAATGGGTTTCTGCCAATCCAATGGTATCTCACCAGAAGTGACTGAGCTCATGCATGAGCAAGCCAGTCGCCCTGACTGTGCCTTGTGTTCTCAAGTTCCAGGTCCCTATTGTGGTCTAGAATATCTGGCAGACTTTTCTATGAAGCAGGATTTTTGAAGGACTGTCCTGCCTTGTCTGAGAAAAGTTAGCAATCACGCTCTTTTGTGTCCTGCTTGTCCCATTAGGACACCATATGGTCAGCAGGGCACTTTCATGCCCAGTGGCTTACTTCTGCCACAAAGAAAGCAAACTCCATGTGGAGTTTCTTCAATGCACATCATCTTTTCTGAAGTAGATTGGTGCTACCAGGAGCAGACAATTCTCATTGTCATTTTAAAAAATAGAATCTAAGTTATTAAAACATCTTAAATGCCATATTCTGTAAATCTTTATGATATATGAAAATGACCTATCTATCTAAACTTATCTTTTTTGATGATAAAAACATACCTAATGTGACTACAAGTTCAAAATTGATTAACTACTAACCTGCATTTCCCTATTATCTTAAACAGTTGGCAATTACAATTTTTAAAGACTAGAAATTTGCATTACATTGCAAAATGAGTTGTATACATATAATACCTTGAAAGTAGAAATATACAGTATATTCTAACAAAATTAATCTTAAATTTGTATCAATATATAAAATTTATATATAATTTACAAAATTCAATCTAATGTAAAACATTTAAAACTAAAACTTGCTTTTTAAAATTAGGTTCAATAATCTACCTTTTAATCTCATATCTAAATCCTCCCTTTTTCCTTTTTCAGAGTAGATTCAATAATCTATGCTTTTTTCCTGTCATATCTATATTCCCTTTTCCTTTTCAAAACAAGAACCTTGAAATTAATTTCCTTCGTTTAGCTTTTTTCCTGACCATTACCAATAACAACTTGTAACCAACTACCCTAAACAATGACAAATATCCATAACCCATTGAATGACCAGAAACTAATCCACCCCACCCTTGGGAATGTGGGTGTTGTATTCTTTAACTTAACTTCCTGTTATCTGGGGGGGGGGGGGGCTACAGTATTTTTAAGGGATCCTAAAAAGAAAAAATTGGGTTAATTGTCAAGTCCTGGGAGAGGTAGCTGTATCATTTTTTTGTCCAGTCTCTGGGTAATGGGAAAGTACAGGGCTTGTCTCAAGTCCTGACAAGAGTAGCCTATTAGGTTAGATTATCTCAGCTAGCCATCTCAAAATTGTTCTGAGCAGTTTGTAGTCCAAAGTAAATCTTTAGGTGAGGTTTTTCAGCTTAGTGGTGTTATCATAGTCCTGGAAGAATCATCCTTGTGGGGCCCCATCCTCCTTTTGGAGATTTCAAAGGTTGCTGTTAGGTATGCTCATGGTACACTACAGAAAACTGATAGAGATTCAAACCCAAAATCACATGCAGGAAGGTAAATGAAACCTTTCTAGAATTAGTTAATACTCTACATGACCATTAATATCATGACAAAATTTATTTATATATATATAAATCATATAAATCTTATACCTTAAAAAAGCCATTAAAGAATCAATATAAAACCAAAAGATTATAAGATTAGTAGCAATAAAACAGTCTTAAATTTTTGTTTTTCTTCTGTCCCATATCAGATGGCTCTTCTGACATGAAACAGAGATTTTGGATTTCACTTTAATAAGCATGCTTGGGTTTAGAGAAGGAGAGAGCCACACTCCAACTCCAGAGCCAGCTTTAATTTTTAATTGGACTAGGAACACAAAAAGATCACTTGCATTATATGTCTGTTGAGAACAGCAGAAACAAACATTTTCGAAGATTTATGAAATTTTATCCTGTTGGAAATGTGATAACCATTATGCTAATTTCTTCTTTTTCTGGATGATTTGTCCTCTTCCTTCAGATGTCCTGTTTGTTCAGTAGTCTTCAGATTCCTTAGCTGGATGTTATCATTCTCCTGAAAGGACAAAAACAAAACCCTTCTCCAAACCTAATATTGGGGAGATTCTCTCTTGGAAAGTTATATCTGATCAAATGAAAAGCATTTATTAGTTTTATAGGTTTGTTTAGGTTAAATGGCCATACTGTTTGAACCATCATCTCTTCTAATTAAGAGGTGTCTTTTGCTCAAAGCAAACCTTTACCAATTTTGTTGCTTATTTGAAAACCTGAACAGGTATCAGTAGTGTGGTGTACATATTTTAGTTTTCCAAATTCTACAAAATGGAACACATCCATCTGCCAGATTTCATTCCTTTGAGTACCCTTTGGGTTACTTCATGCAGGCAGTGGAGTTTGGTTGTATAAACTTGTTAGTAGATGTTTCCTTATAATTTCCTTGGCTTGTTGCCACATGATGGAAAACATTTTTAAGCTTTGCTATTGACATGATTTTCTTTATGAAATTTTAAGGCTGTCAGCAATTTCCAATCAAAAAAATATTGATTTCTGTATTACCTTGTGCTAGAGGAGCTGGCAGAGCCATATGTGAACGGGTATATGTTATGTATATGGGATGATACCTATTCCTGATTATAAATCTTATAAAATAACAAAGTCAATTCTATATCATCTTATATATTCAGTAGGTTCGATATGCAAAACAACTAGTTCTATATATTGTGGATCAGTATCTATATTAAGAGGTTCTTTAAAATCCTTTAGTACCATGAGAACAGTATATAATGCTGACTTATAGACAGAATCAAAAGGGTTTTGATCCACTTAAATTTTCTGATTTGTAGTTACAAATTTTACAAATTTTCCTGATTTATTCACATCAGCATAGAATGTGGGGACTCCAGTTACTGGTGTGTTCCATAAAATGAGATGAAGGACCCAGAGAGTTCTCTTTATAAGTTGAATTTTCTTGCTTTTGAGATAGCTGCAGCTAATTTCTTGTAAAAACAAAAAATACTGCAAGCTCTTTGCCATGGTTCACTTTCTTCCCCCTAATTTGTCAATTTCATCACTATTAAAAAGGTAATATAATTTCTGCTGGGTCTATTCCTCCTAATTAAGAAAGTCTTATTTTTCCTTTTAGAATTAACTCAGAGACCTTTTTCCACATAAGTTTTAATATTTTACTCGGTATATGTGGCAAAAAAGATTCATTCTAAGATAACATCTTCCTTTTGCATTACAATTCCTGTAAAGGACTGTTTAAAGAAAAATAAAGAATGCAGTTAAGATTCGGATCCTCACCGTCCATGTGGGGACTTATCCCTTCATCTCCCCTTTTTGTCTAAATAAGACAGAACTAAACCAAATACAACTATATACAATAATAACAAATAATAAATATAACAAACAAAATTGAGAACAAAAGTTTGCTAAACATTCTATCTCAAGGAGTCTAAATAATATAGAGAGTAACTACAATTATATAATCTTCAACTCCGTCAAAGATCTGAGAAGGGAATAAATATTACC
>NW_004949160.1:1400685-1416803 GCF_000317375.1 Microtus ochrogaster
AACTCACAGAGATCCTGCCTGTCTCTGCCTCCTGAGTGCTGGGATTAAAGGCATGCACCACCACTGCCTGGCTAGCCTCAAACTCACAGAGATCCGCCTGCCTCTGCCTCCCAAATGCTGGGATTAAAGGCGTGCGCTACTACCACCTGGCGGTATCAACAAAAGAATCTATCACTTCAGTTATATGCGACTAATCTTCTTGGCCATACTGAAACATGTAGAAACTTGTTAGAAGACAGAGGCCATCATTGACTTATTTTCTTATTAAGCAGAGAAAGTCTCAGAAAATACTGAACAGAACTAGAAAACTTCAAAAGTACTAATGGTAAATAACTAAAGAACTCTAAAACTATTTTATAATGAAGTTAAAAATTTCATAGACGCATATCCAAATGAATAACTTGTATTGTTTTTATTTTAAAGCATAAGATTATGGTTTGGAGAAGAAGTCAAAGGGCCAATCAAGAAACTAAATAGATGGATAAAACTAAGTGAGCCAAGTTTTTAGAAAATTCTGGAACAAGAGCAGAGTTTTTAAAAGTTTATAGGTATTAATTGAATTAAGCCAAAACGCTTCTTCCTCTTAAAAAAGGGAGGGAGTGTTGATTACCCAAAAGGAAAAATGAAAAAGATCGAAAGAAATTTGAGAAAGCTATTCTAATGACCTCAATTGCTTATAAACTCTACCTCATGAGATAAAACATCTGCTGAGAAGCAGACTAGAAGTAAATTGGTGGGGGAGGGGATAGTAACAGGAGGAAAATCTAACCATCACTCAGAGAGTGGTTGGGACTTGGGAGGTGGCACAAGTGTCTGTAAGCAGCATGATCACAGCAAAGAAAAGAAAGAGGACAGTGACATTCATCCTGAAAGGAACATTAATGCTCTGAAGAAGTTCCTTCCATTGCTGCTATGGAAGTTACTGCTTGTGTCCCCCACCCTCCCTTGAATAAAACCATCACACTTCAGATAACAAGAAAAAGCAATGATAAGAAGTGGTTAATAGATACCTTATCCCACCAAAATAACAGATAAACTATGTTGACAATTCCATAGTCACATAATCATAAATTAATCAAAATCCTCCTTTGTTCCAGAACCCTTTTGCTTACAGAGCACAGCAATCTGACATGAATCCAAGTCCCTACTAACAGCTCATAAATTCATGGCAAAGTGCTCCTGCTCAGGAGTGCTACATGTCGCTCCTGTTGTCTCTAGCATCTCTAATCATAGTGATTATTCATTCTGCTCACAAATTGAGTATACACAAAGAGACAGAGAAATGAGCCCCAGATTCCAAAAGAGCAGCATGTAGCACAAGATCAAAATTAAGGTAGTTTCCTCCTCACTCAATATCTCTGGAAATAAACTAAACTAATCAGAGGCATCAATGTACCAAAGCAACAGCTCATGGGAGATGGGGAACACAGAAACCCTGTGGTAGACTATGGCTTTAACCTGGGAGGGGATAAGAAAAGAAAAAGGATGGAGGGAATAAGAAAGGAAGAGCGGGGAGGGGAGAAAAGAAAGAAATAGGGTTAACTTGTGTATGAGCAGATGGATTTTTTAAGTACTTTTCTTTTCCACAGGGAAATATCAATAGCCTTTTAAGCACTCTCACATTGAAATGTGTATTCTGACAGTCATGTCAGAGCCTGGATAAAAGCCTTTTCATGGAAATCATTAAAAAGAAAAGATCCAGACAAGAGGCCTGTTTTTATCCAGGAATGAGAGTGGAACAGAATAGCCTCAGCTTTAAAAGATGGAGGTACCTTTCATACTGATGAGACAGATGAAACAACTGCCCTCTCTCCACTTCCCAAACCCAAGCACCTAAATTTTCAGCCAGCTGCTGTCTAAGTACCTTTGCAAATAGCAAAGGAACACTGAGGGTAGGATTTAGAGTGAGGAAGAGAACACCAGCAAGAAGAGTCATTTGTGATTAAGAGCAAAGGGAATGAAACAGCCCCAGAAGGATTCCAAGAGAGATGCCCCTCCTGGGGTACCCACTCCCCATGTGTCCACACAGTCCCACAGCTCCAAACTGATGAATCATTTCACCAGGTGCTGTGGACCTATCTGCTAGTGAGAAATAACAGTCATTCCTTGCCTCAATCATCATTTCCTTGCTTCCCACAGCTAAATGCTCTGCTGCCCATGAACAGATACTGAGGCAGTGACTGTCTCTCCCTAGGAAACTGGAAGGTGAGCCAGACAGTCTGGAAGGTCACTTTGTATCTTGGCTCAAACCCTAGGCACTCTGAAAAAGATGTTTTCCGTTCCTGAAAGACCACAAAGATCTGATATTTCCCTCCCTAAAGTTAACAACTTTTCAAGGTTTTGCCCACCTGCCACATTCCCAACATGCACCCTCCTCTATTTAGTATCAGGCCTGATCTGGCAGAATACTTTTCATTTATATATATTCCATCAGAAATCATCTATAAATGATTATTAACTGTGCCAAGAAAAAACTTCCATTTATTAGTCCCTGGTCACTAATGCTGATGAAAGTTGCTGTCACAATGACCTTCTAAGAGTTTCCAAATGATTTACTGCTTTTAAGCACCTTTTGAAGAAGGGTAACAAAAAATCCAAAGTTGGTGTCATTGAAATAAATCTCAGAGTGCCTAAAGGTTCTCTCTGAAAACTTGTGTTAGTCATAGTGTGAATCCCATTGGGGGCAGGGAAGGAGTAAGTACTATGAATAAACCATGATTTCAGATTCTCAAAGACACTTTGATAAAACTTCACTCTTAAAATTAGGAAAATCCTTGAATCCTTCTGAGTCCTTCAGAACACTGCAAATAAGAATACCACAGCAATGATGATGACGAAAACTATGCCCGGACTTTGTGCACCCAGACAGTAACTTGAATTATTTGAATTAAGTCTCAAGTGGCGCTATAAGGGAAGTACTTTTGTTATTTCAAATTTAGAGAAGAGGAAATTAACATGTAAAAACTACAGGCTACAAATCCCAGAGCTACAGACCAAGATCTAAACAAATATTAATGAAAGTGGCCATACCTTAATCTATGCAATTACTCTTTCATGATCTTTACAGTCTTTCTTACTGATAAAACCCAGGCCATCCTATATTAAAATTATTGAATTCTGGTGTGTGTGTGTGTGTGTGTATTGGGGAGAGGGTGTTGAGTGTGTGTGCATTTGTGCCTGTGTGTTGAGAACAGATATTACCATGTTGTCTAGCTGGGTATCAAAGTCCTGGGATCAAGTGATCCTTAAACCTCAGCTTCCCAAGTGCCAGGACTATAGGTGTGTGCCAAAAACTGAAAGAAATATTTACAACAATCTTGGATAGATGTCCCTAGTTAATACATTTCCTAGAAAGACCATCTTTCTATAAATTATTTAGAATTGTTTACTATAATTTACTCATTATTTCCCATTTCTGAGAAACATCATTAAACAGAATGCTTTCACTTACCTATTCTATAGTAAACACAAAACATAAGCATCTTTTATGCACCGATGAACCCCATAAGACTTGAAGGAAAACACACCTGTAAAGGTTATAGCTAAGACCCTCCAGATTACACAGAAGAACACTAAACACACTGGAGGCCTCAAAACTTCTAGACAAGTCCCTGCCCATTCTCACCTTCCATAAACATCCTCTCAATCTAAAGGAAAAGTAGTTTATAAAATTTTGCAAATACAGATATCTCATAACAACCAGTCTCAAAGATAATGGAAGCCAAAACAACTTTTCTGCATTTCAAAGTCAGAAAACATCAATAGCATGAAGAGATCTTTTGTTTGCTGAGTATGAAAAAAACACACCTGTAGCATCCTGAAAAAGACAAACCACCCCATGTATGAATGCTTCACACTGCAAGCAAATGACTCTCAAGAAGGCTGGTTTGTATCTTCTCAAACTCCTTCCTGGGGTTACAGCTATAGTGGTAGAGCTCTTGAGTGGTAACAGCAAGGCCTTTGGTTCAATCCCCAATATTTTTCAATCAATCAATAATCCATGCATAAATACATTTAAAAAGTTTCTAGTATCTTTGGTTCTCATAAAAAAAATAAAAGATAGTTAAGGAAAATATTGATGTGAGGAAAAGTCATTATAACTGATTAAGTTTCATAATTATATTTTGTATAAACCCAACATCACTAAAGATAATAATCTCGATAGTGACTGCCTATATTAGATATATGAATAATAAGTCATAACCTCTTTCATCTTTATTAAAAGACTTCATCTAAAAACTGAAGCCACAAAACCTTATTTACCATACATGCACTGCCCTCTACAGGTCATCCAAGAGTAAAAGGTTCCTCAAAAAGACTTTCATAGCCTGCGTTAACACCAATAAGGATTATTGTCATTTTCAACCTAAAAAATTCAAACAAGGATGGCACAATGGCAGGAACAGGGACCAGAAATCACTGGCCCTGATAGTTAAAAGAAATCTTGATTCTTTAGTTTTCGACAGTAGCCTAGCTACATTTAACCTCACTCTCCTCAAAATCATCATATGCACCAGTATTAAAAATGACAATGACAGTATGTAATATTTTTAAAAACTAATACTACTACAATAACATCAGAAAATAAATGTTTAACACGAGACAGAGTGGTGCTTCTCAAGATAAAACCATCAAATTACTAATTGAGCCATTCAAAACTAAATATGTATATGTGTTCATGGCTAGTATAACATATTACCTCACTCTGTTCAAAGAGCGGCACCAAAAGCAATAATAACTCAGGAGTAATGAGCACTCATAGAAGCCAGATCATGGGTTCTAAATATTTAGCAGTGATATAGTTGCCAGTGCTATAGAGGATAAGAAATTGTTATTTCCTAGGCACGGACAAGAAACTAAAAAGCATGCTTGAAGTATTTAAAGGTATCAGAAATTGAGAAAATGGTTCAAAAAAATAAAAATATAGGTGTCTTAGTTAGGTTCCTTTTGCTATGATAAAAACACCAAAAAAAAAAAAGCAACTTGGTAAGGAAGGGTTTATTTTAGTTTACAGGTTACAGTCCACTATCCACTGTTAGGAAAACCTAAACAGGAATGGAACACGAGGCAGAATCTTGAAGTAGAAACTACTAAGCGACGGTGTTTACTGGTTTGCATTCAATGACTTGGTCAGACTGATTTCTTGATTTCTTATATACCCTAGTACCACCTACTGCGGCTCAGTACGGCCCACAGTATGCCACACACACACACATGCTGCACACACACCCGGGGGGGGGGGGACTCAGATCCATGAGAAAAATAAAAATAAATCTTTTTCAAAATATTAATACAGAATGTACAGTCCTATTCATTTCAAGGGGATGTGGGGAGGAAGCAGGGACATAATAAACATGAAGCAAGGCAGAAGGCTTCACAGATACTAATTGATGCCTATCCGGAAAGTAAAGCAAAAATGTTTAAATTTTTCTTTTATCATTTATAAATGTTAGTTATTTGAATGTACAATGTTATAATAAATGAAAAATACAAATTTTTTTGTTTCAAGACAGGGTTTCCCTGTGTAACAGTCCTAGCTGTCCTGGAACTAGCTCTTGTGGACCAGGCTGGATTTGAACTCACAGGGATTCACCTGCCTCTGCCTCCCGAGTGCTGGGATTAAAGGTATGCGTCACCACTGCCTGGCGAAAAATACAAATATTCAAACTACATTTAACAGTTCCTCTGTAATAATGGTACTGGTGTTATTAATAAATGCATGTATTTATACATCATTTTGATATATAATTCATTTATACATTTTGATGTATAAGTAGTACATGATGAAATACAAGGATGAAAGTTGCAATAATTATTAAACTGCTAAGAATCTTATTCTGAGTGATAAAGTGAAAATGTATAATGATACACATTTCTTCATTATGCTCTTAGCATTTTCCAACTTTTTTTTTTGCTGTTTAACCCATGTGTTGCTTTTATTTTTTTTCTTAAATTTTGTTTTTTTTTTAAATTTATTTATTTATTGAGGATTTCTGCCTCCTCCCCGCCACTGCCTCCCATTTCCCTCCCCCTCCCCCGATCAAGTCCCTCTCCCTCATCAGCTTGAAGAGCCATCAGGGTTCTCTGACCTGTGGGAAGTCCAAGGACCGCCCACCTCCATCCAGGTTTAGTAAGTTGAGCATCCAAACTGCCCAGGCCCCCCCAAAGCCAGCAGGTGCAGTAGGATCAAAAACCCATTGCCAATGTTCTTGACTTCTCAATTTTCCAACTTTTATAAAATTAAAATATATTACTTTTATAATCAAAAAGTTAGTTCCATAAAATTAAAAATAGAAACAACTCAAGGCAAACATTTGGAAAATTTCTGGTGTTATTGTTTGGAACTGATTCTAATAAACAGACATACTTATAATTTAAAAAATAACAATACTTTTATGTTTTACATAAGTTCCAATAATACACCCTGTGGGTCACTTTATAAAAACAATAGAATATTGAAATGGTCACAACATTCCCAGTCCAAGAGCCTCATCAAAAATAAAAAGGTGTGGGCAACAAAATATTCCAAATACCACCAGTAAAAAAAATACACATAGAAAATATACTCAGCTTTTACTTCTCTTAATGACAAACCAAAACCATATGAGCCAAAACCCATGTGATGGAAATGATAATTAACTGTCCACAGATGTTACCTAACATAAGCCACTTCCCAAAGGTCAACAGACAGGTAGGTCACTTAGACAGCCAAGCCATTCTCAAGGGACAGAAGGAAAGCTGAGGACTCTGCCCTCTCTTCCTTCTCTTTATCACCAGTGTACTGCTACTCTCACATCTGGGGAAGGACTAAAAACACACAAGTAACACAGGCATCTGTTACTTTAGAAAAATCAACCATAAAAAAAAATAAGTGAAGTGTGAGTAA
Source organism: Microtus ochrogaster (assembly GCF_000317375.1). Classification (NCBI taxonomy): domain Eukaryota; kingdom Metazoa; phylum Chordata; class Mammalia; order Rodentia; family Cricetidae; genus Microtus; species Microtus ochrogaster. The sequence goes on from NW_004949160.1 coordinate 1,407,572, forward strand.
TGAGGAGAAACATGCAAATATAACATACTCAACTGTGGGTAAAAGTAAACTTAACGGCTTACACTAAAATCTACTATTAAAACATACAAAGGTCAGCTAATTTCTCATATTTTCTGGGGATTTAACAAGCATTTCCACAGCAGCTGATTTTGTTATCAATGCCTGTAATTTCAATAATGCCCACATAACCACCATCTTTAAGATGAAAGTTCTCAAATTATTAAAACAGAAAAAAAAATATGTGAATTTACCAAAATCTATGGCAGCAGTGAATTTTCATTATTAAACCAAGAGGAAGGAAGATGACACGTAATACATGTATGGTCAAGGACAGCAGCAGAAGCTATGGCCAACACTGAATGGTAAGGGCAAGGACATCATTACAGATCATCCCTTGATACAGGTACTATATCTACCATTTCTTCATAAGAAGGCTAAGAATCAAGGTATTTTGAGAAGACAGGCTCTAATCACATAATTCTTACAGAAAAAGATGATATGATTATTCTGTTATAATTATGAAGCTGTTGCAGTTCTTCTTTATTTGCTTATTTATCTTTAGTTTTTCTGTGACTAGGTTTTGTTTACTGTTTAGCCCTGGTTAGTCTAGTACTTACTATATAGCCCAGGCTGGCCTCAATTTACAGCAATCTTCCCCACATTGCCTCTTAAGTACTGGGACTGTAAGCAATCTAAGCAACTTTATCAAAGGTATGGATGCATAAAAAGAACAGTATACACCACGCTCAATACTCCTCAGTTGTAGGACTGAACAGCGGTCTTGAATTTGTCCCTCACTATGTACCTACACAATTCTTCACAAGCCAGTGCTAGCAAGCTGCTGGGACTTGTACATCTCTATTAGATATATTCACTCATGTCAATATATTTCACTATGAGTAAAAATGGAAATGACAGTAAATAAAAATGGATTCATATGGTAGAAATCTACTTCATATTCACTCAAAGAACAGCTCTAAAGCACTTTTTTTCTTATCTACAAATTTAGTGACCACAGGCATATTGGTTATTTTACATCAATTGACATATAGTGGAGTCATCTGGGAAGACAGAACCTCAATTAAGGAACTAGCACCACTGGATTGGCCTATAGGACATTTTCTAGATTAATGACTGATGTGGGAGGGCACTAGGCACTGTGAACAGTGCCATCTCCCTGAGTTCTATTTTAAAAAAAAAAACAGTTGAATGGGCCAAGAAATCAAGGCAGTAAACAGCATTTCTCTTTGGATTCCACTTCAGTTCCTGCCTCAAATTCCTGCTCTGATTTTCCTCAGGGGTGGACCATAACTTTAAAAGTATAAGCCACATAAACTTTTCATCCCCAAAATTAGTTTTGGTCAGTGTTTTATAACAGCATCAGAAAGAAAACTAGGACAAGGGCTAATCTAATCATTTATATTATCCTGATCAATATACTAAAGAAATTACTGGGATTAACAGTCCATGCAAAGTACATGGAACATTAGAGGATCACATTTGTGTAATGAATGTGTAAAGCTCAGGATAGGGGAGACCTCAGTGCCAAAAGCAACAAAATACAGAGGCTGAAAAAAATGTAGTACATATTGTTCAAAAAATTCCAAAAAGTTGAAAAGCACAGAATTTGGCAGAACATGTTAGGAGTATTATTAGACTACGAGAATAAAAAGTCTTGATGTGATTCAGAGGTAGGAAATTAACAAAAGAGCAATAGCAAAAACTGTTTTGTTTACAAAATAGAATGAATCACCAGAAAACATAGGCTAAATCATTCCCAGGAGATTTTTTTTTAAGATAAAATGCTGAGGCTATAGTCGAGTAGTGAACCACTTGCCTAGCATGTGTGAGCCTGTGGGGTTAACCTATAGTACTGTTTGCCCAGCCTCAAGAAAAGGAAAAGGACCCAGAAATAAGGACCAGTCAGTACAAGGTGTTCATAAGATTACAATCAGATGCATTGTGGAGAAAACACACATTGTGAACAAAGGTGATCTACCAAAACAGAAAACTGCCTATACTCCTCTCTTAGCAACCAGCTCCTGCTTTTCCTGGACCTGAAGAAGGAAGCCCTGGATACTAACCAGGTACTCTTGAGCACTCTAGCTCAGGTAGCTCACTCTCCCTAGCACTGTATCTACTTTTACTTTCACTTTACCTTTGAATAAAATCATTTGCTATTGTGTGTGCTTCTTCAATTCTTTGAAAGAGACACTAAGAACATATAGAAACACCTGATCCAGACAGAGATCACTAGCAATAGTAATACCCAAATAGAGTGATTGTTCTGAAAAGAAAAAAGAAATATATATATATATATATAATCTTCTTTTGATATATGTATAATCTTCTTTTGATATATATATAATCTTCTTTTGATATATCAAGCAGAAGAAAAAATATGAGAAAACTAATAGGCGAGGGAGAAAGAAAGTTTAGAACACCAAAAATAGAAAGTAAAAAAAGAACACAAAGAAGGAATTAGGGAGGGAAACACAGCGCTGTTTCTACAGTGAATGACTTCAGAAAGCACTGAGCTCACAGACACTAGATACCAGAAGGCCTGATGTGAACTGAGCAATGGACACCCTTGGACAGAAGTGGAAGTATCTGGAATGCTCCCCAGTTACTGGGGAGAGGAAAACAGACCTTTGCCTGTCATTCCAATGACTATGTAGATAACAGACTTGAAGGAAAAAGCAAAGGGCTGGGAGATTATCGGCCCACACCTCAGACACAGAGGGCTTAAACTGAGGCATCTAAAGTAGAGATGGATACGGACAGATTTTAAAGGATCTTCAAGGTGGATATTCCACAAACTGTCAAAACCTGACAGGCATTTCCATGATCTAGCAGTGAGGATTTGGGCAATATAATTTCTTAGTACCTCCAGTTCTTCAAAACTAAAACAGGAAAAACCTATCAGTAACCACCTGAAAGACATGCTGTAAGAATTGAGTGAGTCAACACATGTAAAGAGTTCAAAATAGTAGCAGCCATTTCTAAAACATCTGCTTGTCAGCTACAGAGAGGCAGCGATACAATCACACTGATGGTTATGATGATGAAATGCATATGAAAATGAGGGAGAGAGCAAGGCAAAAACAATTCCTGGGACCTTAACTTGAAAGACTGCATAGTGCAGCTGCTAACTGAAAAGGGTGAGTTCCACTCTAAGCAACACCCAATAGAAGTTGTACTATTGACGATCAGAATGAGGGAGTGGAACTGGACAGAGGGCACGGAAAAACACAGACAAGTCAATAGACATGGGCAGTGGCTAAAATCCTAAAATTTTTATGTTTCTCAAAGCAGAAAATTTCAAGTAGAAATAAAAATAATGCTCAAAAACAGAGCTTAGACATTAGAAACAAAACAAATCAATTCTAAAGTTTTTTTGAGTAGAGTTTGTTTAGGAAAATAAAATTCACCACCAAATTTCCAAGAACAGTTGGCTATAGAATACCTTGAAGTACTAAAAATTCATTAAGATTAGGAAAAACTGATAAAGGCAATGAAAGGGAAAACTAGGACACCCAGCAGCTGAACACAGGGAAAGAAGAACAAGAAGAACGCAACACAAGACGAGAGCTCCATGGCACACATGCTGATATTAGGAAGAAAAAGGACGGGAAGTTGAAGGTGATAGAGGAAGACCACTTCTGAGCATAATGATTTCCATTCAACTTCCCAGACCCTTTTGCAGACATCTTTTTGGTCCTTCCAACTTTCCTCCTCAGTATGGGCCAGAATGCTTCATCTCCCCAAGATAGACAGAGCCAATCTGGAACAGCAATGTAAAGAGACACAGTAACACATCACATGCAGAGTTCTTAAACACTTAAATCATATTGTACAACTAACAAAAAGTGAAACAACTAGGGTCCAACCACTCATTCAAGAATTTAAAATGTCGTTTCAGAGCTAAGAAATAAGTTACAATTAGAAGCTCCCACCACGACTCTACTGATGCAGAGAGAAGACTGACTTAGATGTGAGAGTAACTCATAGGAAAACTGGGCACACTCACTAGCTTTCTGATCCTGTATCTGAGCCCGACTTTAACTGTAGCTAATAATATCCACATCAGGACCCAGTGAGAGGGCACATATAAAGCATAAGATTAACGTTATTTTTATTTTTAACGAAATAGTGTTTCTCTGTAGCTTTAGAGCCTGTTCTGGAACTCGCTCTGTAGACCAGGCTGGTCTCAACTCACAGAGATCCACCTGCCTCTGCCCCCCGAGTGCTGAGATAAAAGGCGTGTGCCGCCGCCACCCAGCTTAAGGTTAAGATTTTTAAAGGGAAAGAAAAAGAAAAAACAAAAACAAAACAAAAAAAAGATTTTTAAAGGGCTAAATAATGTAAAATAAAGTAGACTGCACTTCTTCCCCCTTCCTCCGACTAAGCAGAGTTAAAAATCCTGCACATTATATATAAATCAGATATAAGAAAATTCTGAAAGGGAGAAATAAATCCAGAGATGGACTAAGGCCATGAACAAACAAGGAACACAGCAAGGATTTCATTTTTTCCTTTATGGGTTTTTTGTTGTTGTTGTTTGTTTGTTTTTTATTTTGTTTTGTTTTGCTTTGCTTTTTTGCCTCATGTATCCAAAAGCAGATGTAAAAGAAGCCAATAAGCAGGAAAAGTTAACAGGGTGCAGGAAAATACTCCTCTGAGCCAAGGGCTAGAAAAGAGGCAACCTAGTAAGACAAGCTTTTGACTGAATTGCCAAATACCATGCAGTTCACCTTGTCTCCTTTAGAAAAGGCTAAGCACTGTGCTGCTGCGGCAGTACGCAGGGCCTTCACCAAGGAAGGGGGGGGGGATTAGAAAGGGAGTAAGGGTCCTAGACTCCAATATCCAGAATGAAGTAGAAAAGAGATGCTGACAGACAAACAGACACACACTCACACACCAACACACATACAAACTATGGTGCTGACAGAAGAGGGCTAGGAAGAAAGTGAACCATTCATCATCATCCAGTAGTAACCAAAGCATCCTCCCTACAGTGTCTGTCGAGGCTGCATAAGGGGAAAGAGAAGATGCTCCCCCTCTCGAGGTAAGGGAATGTCAGGAAAGCATGGTGGGGAACACACAGGTATCCCATGCTACAAGGTCACACGAACTCCAAGTACAAAAGTAGAATTTGATACAATGTCTCTTATAGAATTCCACCTTCCTATACTGATCAGTGACAAAAGCCGGGTAATCCATACCTCCTTACCAATACTCAAAGGTGAATACAGGTATTATTTTTCCTTTAAAGAAGAACATAAAAAGGCTTTCAAAGTTCTTTAACATTTGCTTACTCATAAAATTCCAAATGAGACTGAAACAGTCTTTTTAATCTGCCGGTGACTCCACAGCCAATGGACGACAGCACTGCAGCAGCCATGGCAGTGGATCATCTCTTACACAGAATCCCTGCCAGACTCGGAGACAGAGCAGCCCCCTTCTGTATGTCAGGATAGCAAGGAAACATCAGTTTCTTGTTTCCCCTATTGTTCTCCGTCCAGCAGCTCCTGAGAAACGCTCCCATGTAACACATCTGGAAGCAAAACTCCCTTTCCTCCCAAATTTGCTAACATATGCCAAGCAAAGCTCCAGGCTATACCAATTACTTCCAAATTTCTACACTCTGTTCAAGATCCCAAATGTCATGCACTCCCTGGAGACTGTTAGTGTTCTTCTGAATTGTATGAATACTAAAGTATACTCCATTCTTCTGTGGTTATAAGACCACCACAGGTGACCCATCACAGACCTAGCTAAGGAACAGTTTCACCTCCGATGCACCAATTACACTGAGGGTTTTGAACTGAATTTACTGTGGTTTTAATAAAACTGTAACTTTTCCATGGTTTCAAAGATACTACAGTCTCTGTACTGGTGGCCCTTCAAAGTTTCTATAAACTGACGCTGCCTTCTGTTTTACCCTCACTTAGATCTGAATAGTAGCCCTCCCTTTTCCCCATTAGAGCTACTGCAGAAAGCAACAATTTAAGGCAAGGTTCCCATCTTCCAGAAAAGTACACTCAACCTATACAAAAGTAACAAAATAAAATCTAAAACATTTTTACATAAAATATATGAAGAGATGAAACATAAACCCATTCTAATTACTTCTTGTGAATATACTCACATTCAGCATTACAAATAAATGGCACTTTCAGGCTCCATTTGACTGCATTTGTAACAAGAGAACAGAGACAATAAGATAGCTCAGCAAGTAAAAGCGCCTGCCAGTTCATGCAATAGGGATAGATGTTGGTTCCATTGCTAGTGGCTCCCTAAACTGCTCAAGCCATACAACTGCCAAGCACATTCAGAGGGCTTAATTTGTCTTACATAGGTTCCCCAACTGTCAGTTCAGAGTCAGTGAGCTTCCACTAGCTCGGGTCAGCTGTTTCTGTGGGTTTCTCCATCATGGTCTTGGCCCCTTTGCTCTTATTATCACTCTTCCCTCTCTACAACTAGACTCCAGGAGCTCAGCCCAGTGCTTAGGTGTGGATCTCTGCACCTGCTTCCATCAGTTACTAGATATAGGTTCTATGATGACAATTAAGGTAGTCATCAGTCTGATTATAGGGGAAGGGCATTTTAGGTACCCTCTCCACTATAGCTTAGATTCTTGGCTGGGGTTATCCTTGTGGATTTCTGGGAATTTCCCTAGTGTCTGGTTTCTTGCTAACCCCAAAATGGCTATCAATATAACACATACTCAAACTTACGCCATGGGCAAAAGATAGAACCCTGTAGGAAGAACACCTTACTGAAGATGCTTCTGGTCTCTGCATCATTAGATTGCTGTTAAAGTCAAGTGAGTCTAATTCTTCTCTATTGAAGTTGAGTACCATGAGGGGGTGGGCTGGAGGTAAATTTACATAACAGAGTAGTATCAGAGGAATACCAATGGTTTGTAGAAGGAGGAATTGTTTTCAGAGGGACTGTGAGACAGTCAGTGGAACAGAATTTATACAGATTTTAGTGAGCAAAATTGGCAACCAGTATTAGCTATTGTGATTGCTACTCTGCATCCAGAACTGTTCCTCTTTTCTTCTTTGTTTCTCAGGTTACCAAAGGCCCCGAAACAGATGTGACCTCTTTCCCAGTACCACAATGCATACTGTTCCCTCCTATGAAATCACCTACCATTCAACATAACAGTTTCTGCAACGCAGCAACCAGTACTCCATTCACAGAAGTAACTCCTGTGATAGAAAAGTGTTTTGGATAGTATCAACTTCAAGTAGGAAGTATTATGTTTTCATATTTGAAGGGGAAAAAAATCAGTAGTGTTTCTAATGTATAGTCTTGGCTGCTTCACCTTAAGTCAACTTTCATCTCTCTGCATTCAGAGGTCCTAGTCTATGGAGACCAAGCAATCTCTGTAGAGAAAAGACGATATAGTCCAACCATGGCAGATTAATCCCTGATACTTGGAAAATACCAAAATAGGAAAATTCTTTCACAAGAAATACTAAGATTTAGAATATGCCAAATTTATGTAGCTCCTTTATATCTCATATGTCTCATTTTACAGTTTATGAATTCTCATGGAACGCATGTCTTATCCAGCTTTAATAAGAGGATATAAAGGACATCTGGAATAAAGGACTAGATTTAAAGGCCATTCTAGGAAAACAGCCTAATATTAGCAAATTTTTAGCAATTTACTACACTAATGTATTTGGATAAATTTTAATTAGTTTAAAACTAATCCTTTACAGTATCAGGTGTTATGAGGATTATATAAGAGATGTTACATTAAAGATTATTTGTTACAGACTACTTAAGCCCTCACCCTCAAATCCGTTCTGAAGTTCTCATGCTGACTGAATTCTAGAAGCTAAACTATACATGAGAAAGCTCTCACTCTCTCTTCTGCCACATGAGGGAAAAATGAGACATCAGTCCATAGCCCAGAAGCATGAACACACCAACCATGCTGTCACTTTGGCCAAAATGTCCAGCTTCCAGAGCTATGGAAAATGCACAACAGATGTTCACAACACACCCAGTCCAATCTGACACAGCATCCCAGAGTGCTCAAAAATTACTGATTTTATAACTATAAATCTGGTGTAGTGGCACATACCTTTAATGCTAGCCCTCAAGTGGCAGAGGCAAGGGATGTCTATGAATTCAAGGCCAGTTTGATCTACATAATGAGGTCCAGGACAGCCAGAGCTACATATTGAGACTCTGTCTCTGGGGAGGGAGAGGATTATTATACTTCCTTCTTGGGTACTGATAGTTCTCCAATTTGAAGGCCTCTTGGTACCAAAATACTACAGTCCTGGAACTAGCTCTTGTAGACCAGGCTGGCCTCAAACTCACAGAACTCCGCCTGCCTCTGCTTCCCAAGTGCTGGGATTAAAGGCTGCGCCACCACCCAGCTAGTGGGCATTCTTAATACACTCCAAGAACAAAACAGAACTGGCACCTCCTCATACAGGAGGCAACACTGAGCTACATAGCCTGGGTTGTGAATGAGAATAGGGAATCTGACTTCCCTTCTCATATCTACTCTTCTTATTTTTTTGGTTTCGTTTTGTTTGTTTTTCCGAGATAGTTTCTCTGTGCAGCCCTGGCTGTCCTGCAACTCACTCTGTAGACCAGACTGGCCACAAACTCTGAGACCCACCTGCTTCTGACTCCCAAGTGCTGGGATTAAAGGTGTGTCACCTGGTTCATGACTACTCTTGTAAATATTATTCACACTCCATGCTTAGAATCAACTGAAGCAAAAAGCAGAATTTCACATTAATTCAATAGGAGCTTAATTCTATTAGATTACTAAGGCCAGATTCAGAACTTTGTAAAGGGTGGGATGGGGGTAAGGGGAGATGGGGAGAGAAAAGGGAGAAGAGGAGGATAGGGGGAACTTGGGGAAAAAGGATGATTGGGATAAAGGAAGGTTGGATAGGGGAGCACGGAAGCACAATTCTTAGTTAAGGGAGCCACCTTAGGGTTGGCAAGAGACTTGAACCTAGAGTGGCTCCAGGAGCCCAAGGCGATGGCCCCAGTTAGTTCCTTGGACAGCTGAGGACAGGGAACCTGAATTGACCCTTTCCTATAACAATACTGACGAATATCTTGCATATCACCATAGAACCTTCATCTGGTGATGGATGGAGATAGAGATAGAGACCCACACTGGAGCACTGGACTGAGCTCCCAAGGTCCCAATGAGGAGCAGAAGGAGGGAGAACATGAGCAA
>NW_004949160.1:1417058-1463883 GCF_000317375.1 Microtus ochrogaster
TTAGACTTTCCACAGGGCAGGGAACCCTGACTGCTCTTTGGACTGGAGAGGGAGGGGGAGAGGAGTAGGGGGGGAAGAAGGGTGGGAGGAGGGGGAGGGAAATGGGAGGCTGGGAGGAGGCGGAAACTTTTTTTTTCTTTTTTTCAATAAAATAAAGAACTTTGTAAAGATTTTTCTACTTCCTGATTCTGATATTCATCAATACAAATCTGCTACAAAATAGAAATGTAACAAGAAAGATCTATCTACACATCTGTCTATCTATCTACCTACCTAAGGACAGAGTCCAGGGCCTTGTGATTTAAGCACTCTGCCAACGAGCTCTATCCCCAGCCCATAAACTCTTCATATCTTCAGGTATCAAAGTCAGAAGGTAACAAAGTCACAGTTGCTTCTACTGAATCATAGAAGCAATTCTCCATTATTAGTAAAGCATTCTGCTGTTGACTTTCCCACCAGTGTATTCCAAGTCCAACCAGTTGTCTGTTTATTGGTCTTTGACTCAGTCCTAATTCTTCACACTGTACAAACACTAATTCAGATGGCAATGATAAATAAAACAATGCTAAAAAGAAGAAAAGTTGCTAACAGCTCATTACTTTCCAGTATCTAATATGCCATTTCTCTTGCCTGTGGTATTTGTAAGTTCCAACATGTACCAACACCATGTCACCCCATAACACTGACCTATATCAACCTCTGCTGTCTCAGCTAAAATGCTACATTTGGGGGGAAGTTTTGATCACAGAATATAGGTTAGACAGCTCTCTCTTGGGATTCAGAATTTCTTTTTATTTCCATTATAAGACTCGATTTTGTAATTTCTTCTTGTCTTTAAAACTCAGTTTGCAAGCTTTGGGAAGCACCATTAGTCATGACTAGTCATGACAAGCCTCACAGAGCCAAGAATTCCAAAAGGAGGGACTTTGAAGCTAAGGAAGAGATCTGGAGACTCACCATCACTTCTTCCACCGTGGGGACTAACTCCACTGTGGATCACATCCAAGTACTTGAGTGATGGAAGTCTAGCCCTCTAATCATGTTTCACCCTCTGACTATCATCTCCACATGCTTCCGAAAACTCCTAAGTTGAAGAACACAATCATACACTCTTCCGGTATTTAAAATGAGAATTCACACAAAAACCCAAGGTTATCTCTTCAAACAATTCACAGTCTCCGCACGACGTCTAAACTCCCAGTGGAAATCACCAGTTAGATCTGAGTGGTGGCTAACTCCTTAGCCACATGGTCTAGCTATACATCCCAATTAATGCCCGGAGTTCCCTGACCATGCGATATCTGTCCTAATGTAACCTCTGCCTTCTCACTCTCAGACCACTAAATGTTTACATATCCTTTATATAATATACATGCATTTTCCAAACAAAAATGAATAAACAAATCACTTTATAATTCTGAAGTGATAATGCTACCAGAAGTTAAGAAATATGGAACTATTCCTCAAGCTAAATAAAAAGAAAAGAATTCCTGGTTTAATTAACTAAACAATTATAGTAGAAAAAAGATATTAACTACATTTTTGTTCTGGAAAAAAAATGTAATGTTCAAGTGCCAATCTAAGGAGGAAGTAGCACTATGAGTAGCAATGTAAAGTCACAATAATCAGTGTTGAAGAAAAAACAGTGGCTCTGCAACAAATCACCAAACCTAACTAAATAATCTCACAACGGTGGCCTTAAATAACAAATGGCGTAACAGTGCACTCACCATGACTCTGCATTATAAGAACATGCACAAAAAGTAGATCAGCTTGCAAAAGCCAGATGATAAAGGATGAATGATACTATGAGTGTCCCTGACAGGGAATGTTAAAATACATGGGGGGGGGGGGGGAATGCATGTATGGATATGTGAAGTCCTTTGCACAGAAAAATTTAAAATTTAATAAGTCAAATAAGGCATCCACCTGTCTAATCCTCTATCACTGTCCTTACACACGACTCCAGCTGCTCCCTATTCCACCAGAATGCACAATTCTTGACTGCAAACCTGTAAAACCCAGGTATGCATCCCTGGGTACTGAAAGAGTCACAGGGTCACAGCAGAAGACAAGGATCATCCACACATAATGATGCCAACTAGCAAGCAACTTAGATTTTTATATCATATACACGCTAAAGTAAATTTTACATTAATTAAAGAGTTAAGGGGGAAATCACTTAAACTACTAAAAATATAAAATATAAATATCCAACAATAAAAACAATGTATTTTCAAGAGGAGTAGATTATATACATGGGACTGGAAACAAAAAAAAAAAAAAACAGTTAAAAAACAGTAGGCTCAGTCTCCCAGTAGAGAAGAAGGAAGTAGAGAAGAAGGAACAAGGGAAATGAACACAATACACAAAAGAGAAACAGTTCCCAATAAATACTTTGAAATGTTTTTGACTTACTAATGATTAGTGTAGTTGACACTTGAGGGAAATAATAACACATATGTCCAGAATGTGATGACCAGAAAAATCTCTGAAAGTACCAGTGAAAAGGTAAATGAAAAAAATCTGTTTGGAAAATCATATTTAATATTTAATACATGACAAGAAAGTTTGTGTTCTAAATCCAGGGGATGCCATTACCCAAAATCAATCTTTGAGTGATTTTCAATGTAGAAAAACTCACATAATTGGTACAGTAATATTTTTGTAAACCTGGGAATAAATTAAATGCTAGTCGCTTACTAAAAATATTTAACTAGCATATAATATGATTGTTGTGCTGGCTAGTTTTTATGTCATCTTGACACAAACCAGAGTCATCTGGGAGGAGGGAAGCTCAATTGAGAAACTGCCTCCATAAGATCAAATGTAAGCAAGCCTGTAGGGCACTTTGTTAAATACTAATTGATTGTAGGTGATACAATCCCTGGACTAGTGATCCCGGGATCGATAAAGGCACAGGATGAGCAAGTCATGAGGAACAAGCCAATAAGCAGCTCCAGGCTCCTTAATTGTTTGAGTTCCTGCCCTGACTTCCTTTCCCAGCGATGCATCAGTGTCAGCAAAAAGAAACCCTTCCTCCCCAATTTGCATTGGATCATGGTATTTCATCACAGAATAGAAAGCCTAAGACAACTGTCTGAAAGAATTTTTAAATCGAAAGTAATGTTGATGAGTCAGTGAGATGGTCCAGCAGATAAAAGTACTTCATGCTTTCCCTGAAAACCTGGGAACCAAAGTTCACTCCCTGAAACTCTCACTGAAAAATGGTGGAAGGAGAGAACCGATTCCGACCTCTACACACACCTTTGCACATGCACACATAAAATAAAGAAACGAATGTTTTAAAACGCAGATTGAAGTTTATACTGCAGACAGTGGCACACAACTGTGTTGGAGGCAGAAGGACCAGGAATTCAAACTCAGTCTTGCTACATACAGAATTGAGTGGCAACCAAGGATACCTGAGATCCTGTCTTAAAAAAAATACAGTTTACATGGAAAATATAATATGGAAACATCTGTGAGCGAACGGGAAATGAGTATAAAAATACACACACCATATGATTAAGAATAAGAATACATTAAAAGTGCAGCCATGAGAGCTAAGAGTTCTACAGAAAAACAAGCAGACTAAATTTAGTAATAGCACTCTGACAATTCTATGGAGCTGCCTGCTTTTTAGGACCCAGTGTTGCATTTGGTAGACTGGACATCAGGAAGTAAGTTTCAGATCAGCCTCTTAATCTATCCCCTAATTCCCCATAAAGGGATGAGATGTGGGCAAATGTCTGTCCCTGTCCAGCTGGGGCAAACTGCTGACTTTGGCATGTCCAATGATATTGCTTTGACTTTCCATTAGCATTTTCCTTTCCCTGCTGTACAGGACAGCTCACTGAAAATTATAAACTTTGCTTTTGATATTTACAAAATATCAATTAAACCTCTAATAAAAAGTACTGTTGAGGTAGAGATGCAGAAATTCTTTTAAAAGCACCACTATGCTGGTGCACCCGTATTTCAAGCCCACCCTGAATCAATCCTACCCAGGGCACTGGGGAAGAGGCAGGGAGCAGCACAGGATTGGTGTAGGAGTTCCTTCTGTCTATGTGTTGCTTTCATTGGTTGAATAAAGAAACTGCATTGGCCTTTTGATAATGCAGAACTTGGGTAGGTGGAAAAGAGAGAACTGAATTCTGGGAGAAAAAAAAGCAGAGAGAGAGCTGCCATGGAGCTGCCAGGTCAGACATGCTGAATCTTTCCCAGTAAGCCACGACCTCGTGGTGATATACAGATTATTAGAAATGGGTTAAATCAAGATGTGAGAGTTAGCCAATAAGAGGCTAGCACTAATGGGCCAGGCAGTGATTTAATTAATACAATTTCTGTGTGGTTATTTCAGGTGTAAGCTAGCCAGGCGGCCAGGCAGCAGGGACAAACAAAGGGCCCCACTCCTTACAACACCGGATAGCTTGGAACTCGGCTGGGGGTTACTGCTGTTGCTGTTTTAATCATTTGACATCCTTTATCCACAAATACACTGAAGCATCTGGGACAAGATATGATGTAATTAAAGTAAGATGAATTTGGATTCAAGCAACCATCAGATTCTAGAACTTTCAGATTACCAAAAAATTACTTTAGGTCTTAAAACTTTGGCATGATTACCTAAAAGGAAAATAACAAAAACTTGTGTTATAGGTTTTACAAACGTTAGCTTAGCAAATACAGGAGTATAAGCAAAACACCTACAGTGGGGCTGGGCTCAGATAGAGTACACTTGCTTACAATGCACAAAGCCCTATGTTCAATGCCCAGTACTAACAAAAGCACCTACACCAACATCATGAGGCTGATTTAACTAAATAGTCACTTCCCTTCACCACAGTGCTGAGGTATGAGGCCTTGTGCTAAAAACTTAAATACAAAGGCCGCACTATCCTGAGCAAAATAAATTGTCTTCCACTAAAGAATCTGTACTGAATGGAAATAAAAAGAAACTTTTAAAAATTTGCATTAACAAATTTAAAAGAAGATAACCTGATTGATACTATGAAAGAGGAGAGGAGAGGGTTAGAAAGTAGCAAAGACATAGATTCAGCTTAACTCCAAAGGGTCAAAGAAGATCCATAGGAAACAGATATGTAGGCAGAACTCTAAAGGATAAACAACTCTCCTGAAAGGCAGTGAAGACAAGAATAATCCAAGGGAGGAGAAAAGTGTATGTGTAAAGTTTTAAAGATAAATAAGAGTTGGGATGGATAGATAGATAGATAGATAGATAGATAGATAGATAGATAGATAGATAGATAGATAAGATGATAGATTCGGTATCTACAGTAAGTATACTGAGCAGCTAGAAGTTTCAAGATGAAACTAAAATCCACAATCAAAAGTGGGATCAATTCAGAAAAATTAACCAATCAGCAAGGATATGGAGGAACTAAGCAATTCCTGACATTCATAGAGCAGACCCGACAACAACAGCAGAATGAATCCATGCCTTTCAATCACCATAGAAAACATAACACAAAAGACTTGAAGTCATGGTTGTGAACCATAAATACTATAAAGAAATAGAAGGAAATTACTAAGGAGACTGTCTCATCATCTATGTGTGCTAGACAACAAAATGTGGACTCATGAAAATTCAGAATTCTGATTTATGAAAATGTATTACTAAAGTAGTCATTGAAAAAGTAGATGAATTAGACACTTTAAAACTGAGCAAATGAATGGTAACAAAAATAAAAGCACAATCTGAGGTCTTGTATGTGACAGGAGTTACATTAAGTTTCCTTGTATTTTAATTAGACTGGAGCTACCATACACAGTCCATACTCAGAGCCTGTTATGGAACTATACAGCCAAGACTCAAAATTCAGACAGTATAGTATGCCCAATAAACCTGCAGCACTGATCCCTGATTTATTACTGTCTCCACCCTTATCTGTGAGGGAACAACCAAATAAAATGCAGTAACTTGAATGTAAGAATGCATTGAGGCAACAGGGAACTTAACTGATAATAACTTAGTTGGCTTTTGAAAAGGTGATTGAGAAGAAAACCTCTAAAGACATTTGTTCTAGGTATGCTTGAGATTTGACAGTCCTTTCTAATTGATCATATTAGTATGAATGGCAGGCTTTTGTTGGAGTGCTGACATTTATAAAACCTACAGAGATGAATGCTTCTAGATAGCACGGGGACATATACATCTACAAGGAATCCAGCCAGTCTCTTAAAGGGTGTGATTACAACACCTTCAAAAGTCTCTTCCACAATGATACATGTTTTATAGTCTGGAATTTATTAATCTTATAAATGTTTTTATAAATTTCCCAGAGTTCTATAAAATAAATCCATACATCCAGGCAAGAGAATTAAGAAAGAATGTGTTAAATTTTAATCATTTATTCAAAAACTTTAAAAAAAGTTGGGTGATTATAAACAATATACACAGTAGCAGAAAAGTAAACCTTCTAAAGAAAGGAAGAAGGCTACAAAAACAAGCAGAGCCATCTGGCAACCACATAATATTTGAGAAAATGTTAAGTATTCTAATTGGGAACTAACTGAGTTTGACTTACTTGTCAAGATAATTGTTTCAGTATTAATTATATATGTCTCCAGCAGCTGCTCAGAAAGCAAAGCTGAATGTTCTGCTGATTGTGTAGAATATACACAACTCATTCAAGTCAACATTGAAAGGCTCACACTACACCAAAAATAGCTCTGGGCATACTGATTATCAACATCTCAGATTCTGACATTAGTATTTCTCCACGCATTAGCATTTTTCCTAAATGTGAGAGCACACTGAGCCCAGTCTGAAGAGCACATCTTGTCACCAGTGCTCATTTCTGAGGGCCTTCTTTGGAAAAGAAATTGTAGTTAGTATCCCCTGAGTATTTGAGGCACTACAGCTTCCTACATTTCACTGGCTAACAAAATAGATATGAGAAATCACTTTTATCTATTTTCTCTATATTTCTCAACTAACAAAGTGGAAACCATTTTCCAAGGAAGGTTGGTACCATCCTCCTGTAGTAAAACAAACAAAAATCGGCTCTTTGCCGTCATCTTGCTTAGTAAACAACTGCAGAATTATTTGCAAACATGAAAATGTCTCCATCCAATTTGACTCTAAATTCTGCCGCAGGATTAACAGACTATTTTTCTTCGCACAACGGTGGAAAATAACTGATCAATAGTCTTCACAAAACTGCATGACAAACACTTAAACTAGTTATTAGATCATCCTGTTACTTTGCAAGTGACTTTCATAATCTTTTTAACTCTATTAACTGACTTGCTAGCTCTACTTTCTAGGTCCCTGTGATGGTTTGATAAACATGTTTCCCATAGGGAGTGGCACAATTGGGAAGTGTAGCTTTGTTGGAATAGGTATGGCCTTGTTGAAGGAAAGGTGTCACTGTGGAGGTGGACTTTGAGGTCTCCTATGCTCAAGCTATTCCCAGGGACACAGTTCACTTCTTGTTTCCTGTGGATCAAGTTGTAGAACTCTCAGCTCCTTCTCCAGTACCATGTCTGCCTGCATGCTGCCATGTCCCACCAAGATAATGGACTGAACCTCTGAAACTGTAAGCCACCCCAATTAAATGCTGCTGCAGTCATGGTGTCTCTTCACAGCAATAGAAACCCTCAACTAAGACAGTCCCTAATCATCACGGTGAGTCTATTATAGCAATCCTTCAAAGTTCTACTGGGTAGAACACAACAAGAAAAGGGAGTTATAGTGTAAGCAGAACAGATCACATGAGTTCCACAAAACAGTGAACCACATTACACATTCATGTCCTTTCCTTTCATTCATCATCTGCCCATTAGTAACTCAGCAGCAGCTTCAGTCTTCTTGAAGCTCCCACTAGGCCAGGCATTACTGTGTACCCTCCAGCAGGTGTGCCTAACCTGCAGCCCATATACACCTCAGAATACCTAAGAATATACCCCAACAAAAATAGGTAAATTTGCATGTCAGTAGTGCATACCTTTAATTCAAGCACTCAGGGACAGAGGCAGGTATGACTCTGTGAATTCTAGGCCAGCCTGCCCTACAGGGCAAGTTCTACGACACTCAGGGCTACACACACACACACACACACACACACACACACACACACACACACACACACCAAAAAAATAAAAACCCTGTCTCAATAAAACCGGGGGGGGAGGGGGAGCAAACTTACTTTGAATATTCTGCAAGTTTTAGCTTTTTGTTTTATAACTCAACTGTGTAGCTCTGAAGCCTAAGCTTTATAGAAAACGGCATTGTGTTGCACACTCCTGCTCCAGAATATGTTGTCCAATGGACAATACAACCTAAATACAAATGAAATACAATATATAGGATTTCAAGTGGATACACAGAGAACTTAACCAAGAATAGGAATGTAATGAGGACTTAGAAAAAGCTCCCCCCGCCAAAAAAAATGAGAATTATGTCTAAGTTAACAAGAATTAACCAGATCAGCCATGAAGGAGGATAACAAACCCTACACAGAATAAAGGGAAATATTCAGACAGGATCCTTCTCCAGAGTCTAGCATGGTAAGTGTAGTCCTCACCTTTCATCAAAAAATTTCCTCTTTGCAACTAAATGAGAGCATTACAAAAAACCACAATCAGTCAAAATGCAGAGTTGTAGAGTCCAGGCCAATGGATAGAACTCCCACTACTAAGGCTCAGGGATTATTGCAGAAGAGTGGGTCTAACAGTCAGATCAGAAAGTTGTGAGATTGTGACTCCTAGTAATGCCAGAAAGTAGCCTATAAAATATCATCAACATGCCTATCTAAATATGAGCAGAATAAAGACAACAATAGATATGCTAAAGTGGAGAGGAGAAAGCCCAAGACACATCCACCCTACAAAATGAATGATAGGCAATGAAGAAATGCAGAGAGTAAGAAAACTAGTCTTCCCCAGGAAAGAACACACCAACAGATGACACAACAGCAAATAATCAGCCCTGAGACATGCATATATGTAATAACATACAAACTGAGCAGAGTCTATTTGTGTATTTAGGAAAATGTATTATATACATATAATAACAATCAAAGTTTTAAATAAGGCCATGAATGTGAAAGAGAGTAGAGAGAGAGATATGAGAGGGTTTGGAGTGAGGAAAGGAAAGAGAAAAATCATGTAATTATAATAACAAAAATTAAGCGAACTTTTTAGTTCAGCAAGCTAGGGAACTAAAACACATTTAATACAAACCACTATAAAAGCAAAGACTATCTGGAAAGAAGACAACTGAAACTTACGAATAATGGCAAAAGAGGTATAGTCTAGATTTTATACTGAGAATTAAAAACCTATAAAGTACTTGTTAAAGATTTACGTTTTTACTCTTTTAATAAGTGCTTGTCTATCTGTGTATATATGGAGTAGCTACTAAAGACAGAGTCATCAGATTCCCTAGGGATGGAGTTACAGGCAGTTCACAACTGTCTAATGTTGGTGTTGGGAACTGAACTCAGGTCTTCTGCAAGAGTAGCCACTAAGCCGTCACTCCAGCATCCTGGCAATCTTGCTACTGTCACCACAGTTCTGCATCTCCCAGAATGTCCATATGGTTAAAATCAGATATATGTAGCTTTGAAGACTAAGTTCTTTCTCTTAGTTATATGCATTTAGAATTCATGTATTTTCTGGTTTGATCTTTTCATTTCTTTTTACCACTACATTATGTTTCCGTGAATGGCTGTCACAACTCATTCATGAGTATTCTTGATGAATGGCATCTTGATTGTTTTCAACATCTGAAAATTATACACAGAGTGGCTCTGGACATTCCTGTCTAGACTTGTGTTTGGACTTTAGGTTTCAACTTTGGGACTACTGAAGCAATCTTGTGTTTAGCTATGAAGAAAATGCCACTCTCATTTACACAGTCTACACTTGTTTGGATTCCCACTACAGGCCTAGTCATTGTACATTCCAACTAACATGTACCATTGTTAGTTCTATGGGCATCAGCCATTCTAAGAAATGTGCTGTAGCTCCTTGTTGTCTTTGTCTGCAATTCTCTACTGACACACAATGCTCACATAGGTTTTCCAACCTATGACTCTGCTGAGACACCAAAGGTTGCAAAATTTTGTTCACTTTCTAATCAAGTTATGTTTCACTCCTGTCTTAAATTTCTTTCATATTTTCAGTACATGTGCTTTATCTGATGTAAAATACTTTCTCCAAGGCTGTACTTGCCATCAACTTGCAATTTTTGCAAACAAAATACAAGCCTTTAATTCATATAATGAAATCACCAAACTTTTCCATCTTTGCTACACTTTTGTTTGAGATCCCTACTGACCACAAGATTAGGAAAATAATAAATCATATTGCCTAGTGCATTGATACTGATGTGTTTTGACACTTTTTTAATGCACCTACAGTTTACCTCACCAAACCCTTTAGTCCTTCTGCTTATTTAAGATGCTGTATTTATCATATATCAACTTCTCATATTTACTAGAGGTTATGAATGTCCTGCTCTGGTTCATTGTTCTGTCACTACTGTACCGTGCTACTTTATGTATCTCAATACCAGCACCAAATCACAAATAGATACACAAATAGTACCATGCCATTTGTCTTGGTACTGTAACTAAACTTCCTCTACTAAGTGAATTATGAAATCACTTTTCAAGTCTGATCTTTCAAAATTATTAACTGCCATCTTCATTGACACTGTGCTTAACAAGTGACAGTGTATTTGATGATTTCTTCAGTCTCTTCACAATGCTCAGGCTTTAGTAGTTTGACCTAAGACGAATACATGTACTTGATCAGAAGCACTTGTCAGTGCTCTCATATCTAGGATCTTTTCTCCATTCTATTCAATGCAGGAGGCATGGAGGTTTGAATGTTCTTTCTTTTTCTCTCTCAGTGTGCTACAATACTCATCCTTCTTTTCCTTGGGATGATAGGAGATGATACTGAGGAGATTATGGGAGGGTAATGACACAGAGTTAGAGCTACTGACCTGAGGATATGTCAGAAGGATCATCAAGCCATGCCAAATGGCAGCTCGATTATAAATAAGCAAAATTGTGGATAACAAGGGACTGTAAAGTGAACTTTCAGAAAAGTAGTACGCACAGGAATTAAGAGAAAATGATATTTCATAGTTGGTTTAGAACTAGAGTTACATGTTTATTGATTCTGAAATTTAGAATCAATGCTTCTGAGTAATGCTGCTATGATTAGGTCATAAAGCAGCAAGCTGGAACACACCTCCATCACACCTAAAATATAGACAAATATTTTATTATAATTACTTTCATTGTATTTCTCCTTATACTACAGTTAGGGAATTAGATTTTTTTAATTGTTTTAAATGACTGATGAACTTCATTTCAGGATTATAGCATGGATATTACAAAGTCTACAGTCTTGGGTTTGAGCACCCTGACAGTAAGTACACAGGACTACATCATCTCTCCCCTGAGATATTCTACAGTGGTATACTGTCTAGGAACCTTTGTATTTAATCAAGCTATACACTACTTACCACCAAGCCTTTCTTTTTCTTTTTAATTACATCACTGATTGGCCTATTTGCTCTAACTTCTTATTGGCTAACTCTTACATCTTAATTTAACCCATTTCTATTCATCTGTATATCACCACGAGGTCGTGGCCTAACAGCGAAGCTTCAGCACATCTATCTCTGGTGGCAGGTCCATGGCGTCTCTCTCTCTCTGACTCCGCTCTTCTTTCTGCCCAGCATTCAGTTCCGTCTTCCCAGCCTATCTAAGTTCTGCCCTATCAACAGGGCAAGGACTTTACTCATTAACCAAGAAAAGCAACACACAGACAGAAGGACTTCCCACACCATTTCCCCTTTTCTGTTTAAACTGTTCTTGCCATCAAGCCTTTCTAAAACAAATCATATCTTTCTGCCGTTTACAGACACCTGACAGGACTGACGGGGGGGGGGGGGGGGGTCCTTGAAATGGAGGAGGAATGAACTCTATACTGAATGTGCACAGACTCACAGACTTTGTTTAATAATTATTTACATATTTTTGCATGATATAGGGAATACTAAAAAAGTCTAGAGATACTGAACATATTCAGGAGAATGTAAATCGTATGTATGATTTATGCCTGTTATACAAAGGACTTTAATAATATCATGAGTTTTGTTGTCTACAGGGGTCCTATTGTTGTAATAGGAGCGGCAGGGCTGCGTCCCCGGCACCCGGCCGCCCACATGGCTAGCTTATGCCCCGAAATAATTACACGGAAACTGTATTCTTTTAAACACTGCCTGGCCCATTAGTTCCAGCCTCTTATTGGCTAGCTCTTACATATTGATCTAACCCATTTCTGATAATCTATGTAGGCCACAAGGTGGCTTACCAGAGAAGATCTTAACCTGTGTCTGTCTGGAGTGGGAGAATCATGGCAACTCACTGACTCAGCTTCTTTCTGCCAGCATTCTGTTCTGTTTACTCCACCTATCTAAATTCTACCCTATCAGAGGGCCAAGCAGTTTTCTTTATTACTTATCCAATGAAAGCAACAGATAAGATACAACACCCACCTCCATCAGTCCTATAATCAGTTTCCTATGGAAACCAAGGGACAACTATGCTTAGCTTTCAAACCCTTGAAAACTGGTCTGTTCTCACTACAAACCCTCAGCTGGACAGTTAGTCAAACCCATGTAAAGAGATTTTATATATTTTCTTCATTGTATTGATACCAACAGCATAATTTTTTATTATATATGTATCTTCATGATGGG
Source organism: Microtus ochrogaster (assembly GCF_000317375.1). Lineage (NCBI taxonomy): Eukaryota > Metazoa > Chordata > Mammalia > Rodentia > Cricetidae > Microtus > Microtus ochrogaster. Next base: position 1,429,810 of record NW_004949160.1, read on the forward strand.
AGGTATGTGTGGTGTCATGCATGTGGAGGTCAGAGTGCAACTTTGATAAATCAGTTCTCGCCTCATACCTTTATGTGGATACAGGAATTAAATTCAAGTCACCAAGTTTATAGAGAAATTGCCTTTATCTATTGAGCTATATCACGGGTCCTAATATCAGAATTTCTGATGCATGGCAGATAAACTGTTTACAAGGGAGCAAATAAGGCATTTTTTAACACTTAAAAGTTGCATTCACTAGAAGCAATACTTCTAATGAGATTTTTGCCATGGCAGAAAAGACAGAAACTATGACATTAAAGCTATATTTTCCTTTTGGTTTTTAAGGCTTATTTTAAATGCATATACATACATGTGAGTGTAGATGCCTGTGTAGGTCAGAAGAGGGCATTAAATACCTTAGAGCTAGTGTTACAGATGGTAGTGCTGTCAAACAAACTCACGTCCTCTGAAGAGTAGAACATGCTCTTAAGCATGAGCACTCTCTCCAACCATCTGTTTGATTTTATGAGTCTATGATTCTTTCATATAAGTGAGTTTCATTGAGAAGTGTGAAGGATCCCCCCTCAGTTTCCCCATGTTAGTGCTTCCTACCTATATCACCAAAATGAAACACCAAAGATGATACACTTATAAAGAAAAAAGGGTAATTTCAACTCACAGTTATTGTGATGATTTGAATACAATGGCCCTCATAGGCTCATGAGGATTGGCACTATTAGAAGGTGTGGCCTTGTTAAAGGAAGTGTGTCACTACAAGTGGGCTTTGAAGTTTCAAAAGCTCAAGCCAGGACCAGTGGATCACTTGTTGTTCCTTACTGTCCGCTGCTCCAAATGAAGAACTCTCAGCTACCTCTCCAGTACCATATCTGCCTGCAAGTTACCATGCTTCCCGACATGAGGACAATGGACTAAATCTCTGAACTGTAAGTCAGCCTCAATTAAATGTTTTCCTTCATAAGAGTTGCAGTGGTCATGGTGTCTCATCATAGCAATAAAGCCAACTAAGCAGAAGTTGGTACCAAGTACTGGGGTATTGCTATGATAGGTCTGTCCATGCTTTTGTTTGAAGGAATGTGGACTTGAGGACTTTGGATTATGTCTTAGTTAGGGTTTCTATTTCTGTGATGAAACACCATGACCAAAAAGCAAGTAGGGGAGGAAAGGGTTAATTTGGCTTACACTTCCACATTACTGCTAATTGCTGAAGGTGGACAGGAACTCAAACAGAGCAGGATCCTGGAAGCAGAAGCTCATGCAGAGGCCATTGAGGGGTGCAGCTTACTGGCTTGCTTCCCATGGTTTGTTTAGCCTGCTTTCTTATAAAACCCAGGACTACCAACCCAATGTGGGCCTTCCCCACACTGATCACTAACTTCAAAAATGCCTTACAGCTGGATCTCATGGAGGCAATTCTTCAACTGAGGCTCCTTCCTCTCTGATGACTCTAGCTTGTGTCACACTGACACACAAAACCAGCAAGTAAAGATTAGAAAATCAGTTGAATGCTTTAAGTGGGCCTTAATGGGTAACACTAAGAGGAGCATGGAAGACAATGGCGCAAAGCTGAAAACTGTGGAGTCCCAGCTCAAAAAGTTTCAAAGGAGAAGAATATTAGTATATGGCAAAGAGACCATTCCTGTGATATGTCTGTGAAAAATGTGGCTGCTTTCTGCTCTTGTGGGAAAAAAAAAAATCTGCCTGAGGTTAAATTGAAGAGTTATGGATTAACAATTTTGGCAGAAATTTCAAAACACCCTAGCGTTGATAGTGTCCCGTTATTAGTGACCAGTCTTATACAGACCTATAAAGAAAGGAGAAAACTGAGCAATGAAAAATACAAAATGTACAGTTTGTGAAAAGGCACTAAGAAGTGTAAACAGATTAAGGAAAAGGCTGATGCTGATTGGAAAAAAAGGGAGTAGAGATCTCAGAGCAAGACTCATCCAGCTAAGCTTCCAAATGAAAGAAAGAGAGACAGAGACAGGGGGAGAGAAAGAGAGAAAGAGAGGAAAGAAAGAAAGAAAGAAAGAAAGAAAGAGAGAGAGAGAGAGAGAGAGAGAGAGAGAGAGAAAGAAAGGAAGGAAGGAAGAAAGAAAGAAAGAAAGAAAGAAAGAAAGAAAGAAAGAAAGAAAGAAAGAGAATTAAAGAAATACTTAGGGCCAAGAATGGTGGTGTGCAGCTTTAGTCCCTGCACAAAGAAGGCAGAGGCTGGCCAATCTCTAAATTTGAGGTCAGCATGTTCTACAGTGAATTCCAAGACAGCCATGCTTAGGCAGTGAAAGAAACCATCAAAAACAGAAAGCTGATAAAAATGGTATTTGGACGAAGGGAGTCATGTTCCAGCCCCAGCAAACAGAAGAACTTGGAGCTTGAGTAATGTGGTTATGGCTTTAGAATCAAGGAAATGAGAAACCGGTGATGGAATCTCCCTCCTTGGCTAAGGAAAGCTGCTGAGGTCAGGCATATGTCAGGGATGTCCCTGCATATAGAAGGTCATTGTTTGAAGCTGTAAAGGTGAAGCCTGGATTACCTAGGAGACTTCAAAATGTCAGAGATGTCAGAGTCATGGGACACCTGCTAAGGAATGCTGCTAACAGGAAGTAGAGCCAGCCCAAGAGAGAGAAGTGTGTTGTAGTCAACAAAGATAAAAGGAGTTGGAAATCTGAAGAGTGCTTTGATATCAGACATGGAGATGCACAGTTTGGAGTTTGTTCCCTGGTTTTCAATCTTGCTTTGGTTTAGCATTTCCTCGCTATGCTCCCTTTTCTCCCTTTTGGAATGGTAATGTATATTCTGTGCCACTGTACAATGAAAGTATGTGATCTGCTTTTTTGATTTTTATTTTAGTGGGGATTATAGTTAAGAGATTGTCATAAGTATCAGAGACTTTGAACTGTGGAGTGTTGACACTGTGATAGTCTATAGGAACTTTTGAAATTGAACTAAATGCATTTTGCATTGTGATATGGCTACAAATTTATGGGGGCCAAGGAGAAGAATGTGATGGTTTGAATCAAAATAGGTTCATAGGAAATAGCACTATTAAGAGGTGTAGCCTTGGAGTAAGTGTGTCACTTGGGTGGACTGTGGGGTTTGCTCTTCCTGATGCCTGCTACAGTACCATGTCTGCCTGTGCAGCCATGCTTCCTGCCATGACAATAATGAACCAAATCTCTGCACTATAAACCAGCCCCAATTAAATGTTTTCCTTCAAAAGAGTTTTTGTGGTCATGGTGTCTCATCAAAAATAAAACCCTACTTAAAACAGTTGTAAAGGCTCTAGTCTAAAGTCAGGTGGGCCTGGTGTTTTAGGCCTCTAGTGGAGAAACCAGATGGCAATGATGGGAGCATGAGAAATGCGCTCATCTCAACAGCCAGAAAGCAGGGAGATGGAGAAAGGAAATGGTGTCCCAAATCCTACTGACCCATAAGACCCCTGGTCAAAGAAAGGGCTACAGCCTCTCATGTACAGAATTCTGAAAACATGTAATATCCATGCTCTAGACTAGCCCAGACAATCACACATGCTCTCAATCTCCCTTCGATTACACCATCCCTGGGAATTCTCTCAAGTGGGTCTATACAATTAATAAGGTCCCATCTCTTATAAATGGCCATGTTTACTAACTTCTACATTCTTTTAAACCCAGAGTTCCACTCCTTCTAGAGTTTTGTCAATTACTGGTCACAGAACCAATGCTCTCGGAACATTTAGTAAGCTTCCTTCTTACATATAAGAAAATGCATAGCCTTGAACTAAGATTCAGTGAGATCTAGGATAAGAATGATAGTCATAAGGATTTTCTTTGTTTCTGGCTTGCTTGGTCCAACACCATTCTAATATGTTTAATCCAGGACTTTCTTGTTCTTTTTTCCCTCCCTTATAGAAATTCCCTCTTTATTTGAGGTCTAAACCAGTTCTATCAGTGCCATTATGCTCTACAGCTGTGTAGCGAGTGGGATAGTCTTGTGACCTAAGTCATTTCTCAGGAATAGAGTTGGCATCTGATTAGACAAGGTGATTTCTCCTGACTTCTTTAGCTGGGGTTGCTGCCTCTGTATAAGAAGTGGAATTTGGTGACTCCCTCTCCACTTTCAACCATCAGTCCCGTTAATCTTACTGAAGACTTCTGATTTATATGCAGTCTGTGCAGGTAGCCAGATGCCATATGCTGTTAATTTCTGATCCCATGAAGACAGATCATACAGCTGGAAATGATCGAGGAGAAAAGCATGTTCTTTTGTTCAATGAGACAAAGCCTGTTGTGTATTCTGCTTCTGATGCTTAAAAGATGTTTTTTTTTTCCTTACTGCATAGTGTGTAGGGCTGAAAGTTTTGAACTCTTCACTTCAGAAATTACTTTTCCAGACAAAAGAGCAAAACAATGTTTGTTTAAATTGTCCTCTGGAACATGGCTGGGAGTGTTTACAACGTTTCTGTGACGTTTTAATCCAGGAGGGAGTACTTGGAGAAGTATTTAGAGTGCTTTTCACTAAATCAGATGCTTTATAGTGTTGGAACCTTTAAAAAAAATCCTTTCAAAGGCTGAAGCTCTGGGTGGAGAGAAACAAAATAGCCCATGCATTCTCAAGGGTAAGAATGACTTGTAGCAAAACAGACTTTCCCTTTAACTCTCAAAGCCTGCATCATTTTAAACTAACATGGGATGTTCGCATAATGGTTCACAGAATTGCATAGTCATGTCAGATCCTTTAACAAAGGCCCTGGGGAGAGGAGAGGAGAAAGGGAGAGAGGAGCAGTGGGGGAGGAGGTGACATTAGAACACAGAGGCTAGCACTTTGAAAGTATGCTAAAGCAGCAGCAGGGTAGACAGAGAAAATTTTCTGTTTCTTTTTTATGTTTGCTGAGCTTTTCCAAAGCATTTAGCTGCTTGAAATCTCCTCAGGTATCCCATGAGCCATAGCAATTCGACAATAAAAGTATCCAAGTAATTGACCTGGTTTGTACAGTTGGTTCTTCATAGAGGAGGAAAGCTTTTAATGATGGGCTTTTCAAAAGATTCTGACGAATTCCATCAGACTAAGGGAATGAATGTTCAACTGTTATCTTTAAATTTCAAAAGATGGCCATTTGTGTCTATATTTTTGTTTGCTAAGTATCTTTTAGCAAATTGCATTATACTATTATAAACATGAAATTAGTACCAAGTTCAAAAACTCACTTTGTGAGTCTTTCTTATATGTAAGAAAATACATATAGTATTTGAGTTAAAGATCTTTGAAAGTCTTTTGATATACTCCTGTTTCTGAAAAAAAAATAGTTTGCCTTTTTTGGATGGGAGGGGGGACAATTCTTTCAAAGCACTATACCACTGAGCTACATCTCAGTCATAAATTGCTTTCCTTATTAATAATAATGTACTAAAAAATATTCTAGGTCTTAGAATTCACTTCAGGTTCAGAATCAACACTGCCGTAACTTCTACTAGGACACACTATCAGCAAGCAGAACATAAGCCCAAGACTTCACTTCCCATAGTTAAATAGGGAGGGGAAATGGCCGAAAGAGTGAACACTGACTGTAAAGGAACTGCTCAAATGGTGAATACTAAGCTTTTTTTTGTTTTGTTTTATTTTTTTTTAGCTGTTGAAAAAAATTTCTGCCTCCTCCCCGTTTCCCATTTCCCTCCCCCTCCTCCCACACATCGCCCCCTCCCCCGCCCCTCTCCCCCTCTCCCTACTCCTCTCCCCCTCCCCCCACTCCATTTCCCCTCCCTCTCAAGACTGAAGATCAGTCCAGATTTATCCTCCCTAGTGTCAGACATCCATCATCTTCAAGTCTACATGGCACATTTGTAATTTTGTTTAATACTTCCATCTGGACTGTCTCTAAAACACTCAACACTGTGCTTCAGAAAGCTTAAGAGACAAACAACTACACATTATTTGTAAGTTTAATTCACAGTTGCTAGAGAAAAGGAGAGCAAGCAATTTGATAATAAACATTATCACAGGTGAGCTTACAATGATCTCATCAATAAGGTTTAACTCTGCTCTCAGTATCTGGAACCCACAAGAGCACACACAGAGAAGACAAATGGAGGACAAGAGCTATAGACACTGAGGAGCAGAACTGAAGTCTCTTAAAAACAAACAAAAAATAAGATGATAAGTGCTCCATGAGGAAGCTGCCTACTTAATAGTTGTCAGCACGCCTTATCTAAGGACAATCCACCACTGGAGCTCCTAGGTCAACAGCTCTTTTAGGGACTGGATTGCTAGGTTCCAGTAGGACTGTCTAGATCTAAAAGAACAAAGTGGGGGAACAGAAAGGAACAATGATCTTGACACAGTTCTCAAGGGTAAAGGGTACACTGATAGTCTGCAACATCATGCATCATCAAATGCCCTGTGGAACTAGATCAAACTCTTGGGAATCGAGCTATCACAGCTAATAAAGCATTATCTGCCTCTGAAACCCCCAAATGAAAATGTGATTCACTTACAGCTATGCATGCCTATAGATTTGTCTTGCAATGCTAGTGATTAAATGTGGCTTGCTGGACAACTGTAGCAATGATCAGTTTCTGTCTCAATGTCTGTAAGTGCTGCTACAGCTAGTGTGTTGATTTCATTGCCCAATAGATAAGCAATGTGGCTCTGTATTGGCACTCATTTTCCAGAAGAGGACAGAAAAAAAATTCAGAAACTGAAGGAGACCAGTCACTAAAATACAAACAACCAGCCTGTTTTAATCAGGTCACAGATATAGTAAATTGACTGATGTACTAAGTGAATTCTCACTAAGTGTACTTTGTTAAAATTTGCAAGGACCTACTATTATGTTACCTGCTAAGATTTCATAATGCAGGGAAATGATGCAACTCTTTGTTAGATGCAAACATACAGCAAGGCAACTCTGAAACTGTTGGGGTTATCAATTGTTCTAAACTCTAGTAAAATTATGAGTTCTGTGATGGTCTGAATGAGAATGACCACCACAGGTTCATAGAGCTGAATGCTTAGTCACAAGGGAGTAGAACTATGAGAAGGACTAGTGCCCCTGTTTGAAGTGTGCTGCTGGTGGCAGGCTTTGAGAGTCCATAAGCCCATGCTAAATCCAGTGTCTGTCTCTGCCTGCTTGCCCTTGTTTGTGTTGGCAAATTCATTCTTTCATTGGCATTCAAGCCTTTTTCAGGACTCCAGCATATACTAAAGACCAAATAAGGCATCAAACATTACAGACTGAAAAAAATTACTGGATTCTTAAATTTCTGATGATGCACAGCCATTGCTGGACTAGCCTGTGAGCACTAGGATGGATGGATGGATGGATGGATGGATGGATGGATGGATGGATGGATGGATGGATGGATGGATATTTATTCTATCAGTTCTGTTACTTTAGAGAACCCTCTGAAATGTAAATAAGCACCAATTTAATGCTTTCTTTTAGGTTTCCTTGGTCATGGTGTCTCTTTACAACAATAGAACAATAACTAAGGCACTGAGGGCTAGATTAACAACTCCAATTCCAGAACTGGGGAGACAGCAGTCAGTAAAGAGCTTAATACGCAAGGAGAAAGACCTGAGTTCAATTTCCAGAGCCCAAATGAGATGTGGGCCGGGCAGTGGTGGTGCACACTGCTGGGAAAGATGAAACAGTTAAGATCCCTGAGGCTCACTGGCCACTCAGCCTAGCCTTAGTGAGTCCCAATCCAGAGTGCCTCTGTCTGAAAAAAACAAGGTAAATGGCATTCCTGAGGAATACCACCTAAGGTTGACCTTTACCTCCCAACCATTCATGCGTATGCATTTATACACACACACAACTCAGACACTTGCACACAATGATCACATATGCATGTGTATGCGTGATCACATAAGCACAACCAGCTCTAGTTGTAAAACAAATCTTAAAAGAAACAAAGGAAATGTGAGTCACACATATAACCTATCAAGATTTTGGTTTTAAGAAGGATACTTTCAATAAGAAAGATTTGGCAAAAAAGAATAAAACATTTCTGATTTTAAAACCGACAATTTATAGGACTTCAATAATAATATAAAAGCTGTCTTAAAAATAACAAGGCTGTAACAGAAAACGTAAAGGATGTACTTATAATTGAAGAAAATATTCAAGAAGGGAAAAAAGAAACATAATAGTAGTAAGTCTGCACATGCCTGGAGATGAGGGTTGTGAAAGTGTAGCCAAGAGTCCCCCAGCATTTCAGAGGCTACCACTGCACAGATTTAAGATACTGACTCCTAACAGCAATCCTGGATGGAATCCCGAACCAAGTCAAGTGTTTTTGTGTTGTTCTTTCCTTTATAAAAAGTGATTTATAAAAATAAATATAATATAAAAATAATAATGACCTAGTTTGATAATGTGATTTGTGTGAAAAATTGTTTTTCTTTAAGAGTTCACTATGTCCACAAGTAGGTCTAAGTTGTTTTTGTTTAAAAAAATGTATAATTGTATGTAAAGAGAAAGGACAATAACAAGCATGGTAAATACTACCATCTCAATAAAGCTGAATAAAGTACACTTGCTTTTCCCTTTGCTGGTTTCATAACTTCCCTGGAACCCTAACACTGTTTCAAGAAAGGGTTGGGCTTTGCTTCTTTTGGTGTGGTACAGACAGATGTTCATGTCACAGTTCTACCACTTCCAGGCTATGTGACCTGTAGAAACCAGTATTGTAATGACTGTATGCTTTTCTTCTTACATGAAACTAGAGATTAGGGACTAGAAAGATGACTTGGTGATTAAGAGTACTTGCTGATCTTGCCAAGGACCTGGGTTCAGTTCCTAGCACTTACACAGCTGTTCACAACCATCCATAACTCCAGTCCAGTAGAACCAATGTCCTTTTCTGAACATCATGGGCACCAAGTGGTGCCCATACCCACATGATGCACATACGTAAATGCAGACAAAACATTCATATATAAAATAATCTCTAAAATGTTTTTAGTAAAATAAAGATCAATAACAGTGTTGGCTCAAGTTGTGGTAAGTAAATGAAGATCAGATCATTTATATGAAGTATTTAGAAAAGTGCAAGACACTAACCCCATCTTTGCCATTTTCTTGACATTCCTTTCCAAATATAACACTATCCCTCCCCATTTCATCTGACTACTCTGTCTTAGAGCAAGTCAACCCTAACAATAAGACAAAAGCAAACAGATAATGGGATGGCCATCATTTGCTACATTTCTAGCTGCAGGTTACAGCTGCAGGGTCCCTGACTCTAGGATCCTCTTTAACCTTATGTCCAGTTGCTGTTAGAGAAATCTGTGAACTTTGTACATGTAACTTTTTTTACATTTATAGTAAATCAAAACCTTCCTTAGCTTTATAGATGAAAATCCAACTCTTTTCATGGAGAACATAAGGACCACAATAAGCTTCTTTGTTCTGATCCATAGACCTTCCTTCACAGAAGCCTCAGTGAAGTACTTGTTAGTTCTGTGAACACAGAAGTCTGTCTAGAAGCTGCCTGTTCTATCCAAAACAGCATTTCACCCATTCTCATCAATCCAACCCACATTCACCCTCAAAATGACTTGAAGTCTGATGGTGATGCCTCTGTGCACATGCCAAAACCCCATGAATATGTCACTCACACAGTACTGTGCTAGAACCATGCTTAGGTGCCATGATTATGAGGTGTGCTCTGTTTTATGCATGCCTCTGCCTTTGAAAAGGCAAGAGTGCAGAAGCCTATGGGTATGTTTCCTTCACTACTTTTACAGGGATGAGCTATGGGTGAACCTCATATCTCACTTCAACACCTTCTGTTCAGAAGCTCACATTACTTAGTGCTGCTTCTCGCAAAATTCACTAGGTAAAGAGAGGTCAGTTTAGGGCTTGCCTCAAGAAAGATTCTCAAAGGCTGGAGAAATCGTTCAAGCCTTTAATTGTCGGATAAACTTTTTGTACATTATAAAGATGTGACTCTGCCTAAGGCGCCTTCTGATTGGTTTAATAAAGAGCTGAATAAATAGCTAAGCAGGAGAGAATAGACAGAGTTTCTGGAAAGAGAAGAACTCTGGGAAGAAGACAGTCCAGGGAGACACCAGCAAGACACTGAGGAAATCAGACATACAGAATGAAAGAGAGGTAAAATGTCACATAGTAGAATGTAGATTAATAAAAGCAGGTTAATTGAGTTATAAAAGCTAAACTAAAGGTCAAGCTTTCATAATTAATAAAAAGTCTCCATGTCATTATTTGGGGGCTGGTGGTCCCAATGAGAAAGTACTAATACAGGCCAGTCTCATAACTAAACAACAAGAAAGACTCTTAAAAGGCTAAAACTGCATTTTCTCCCTTTTCAGCATTATATAATTTTTCCACATGGTACTGTATTACATATGAACATTTTTTTATTTAAGTGCATATTACATATTGAGTATTGTCACCCCCTACCTCCCTTCTATCCTCTTTCTCCACCCTCCTCCCTCACCATCAGTCCCTTTTCTTCTCCAGATAGCTTGGCTTCCACTCTCATGTCATAAACATATGACATATAAGTATTCATGTAGGATGTCCTTCTATATATGTGTTGCTTTTATTGGTTGATGAAGAAAGCTGCTTTGGTCAATGGCTTAGCAGAGTAAAACAAGGTGGGAAATCTGAACAGAGATATAGAGAGAAGGTAGGCATAGTCAGAGAAATGCCATGTAGCTGCCAAAGGAGAAAGATGCCCTGGAACCTTTCCAGTAAGCCAGAGCCTCATGATGATACATAGATTAATAGAAATGGGTTAATTTAAGATATAAGTAAGAGCTGGCCAATAAGAAGCCTGATCTAAGTTGGGCAGTGGTGGCACATGACTTTAATCCCAGCACTCGGGAGGCAGAGGCAGGCGGATCTCTGTGAGTTTGAGGCCAGCCTGGTCTACAAGAGCTAGTTCCAGGACAGGTACAAAAGCTACAGAAAAACCCTGTCTCGGGAGAAAAAAAAAGAAGAAGAAGCCTGATCTACTAGGCAAAGCAGTGTTATAATTAATATAGTCTCTGTGTGATTATTCAGGCTGAGCGACCGGGAAATGAATGAGCAGTCTCCTACTACAATGTATCCATATATGTACACATCTATACAAACATCAACAAAGTATGAGAGAAAGCATATGACATTTGTCTTTCAAAACTGGAATAGTTTGCTTAAAATAATTATCTAATTACATCTTTTTAGCTGCAAATGACATAATTTCATTCCTTATAGCTGTATAAAATCTTACTGCAAATATACCACATTTTTCTTCTCCAGGCTTCTGTTGTCAGATACCTAGTTTGATTCCATAATTCAGCTATTGTGAATAGTGCCACAATAATAAATACTGTAATAAACTGCTTTTAGAGTCCTTTGGGTAAATGCCCAAGAGTGGTATAGTTAAGTTAAAAAATAGTTCTATTTTTTTTTTTTTTTTTTTTTTTTTTTGGTTTTCTGAGTCAGAGTTTCTCTGTGTAACAGTCCTGCCTGTACTGGAACTCAATTTGTAGAATAGGTAGGCCTCGAACTCACAGAGATCCTCCTGCTTCTGCTTCCCAAGTGCAGAGAGTAAAGGCATTGGCCATCATTTTAGGTTTTTTTTTTTTCTCTTTTTTTGGTTTTTCGAGACAGGGTTTCTCTGTGGCTTTGGAGCCTGTCCTGGAACTACCTCTGTAGCCAGGCTGGTCTCGAACTCACAGAGATCTGCCTGCCTCTGCCTCCCGAGTGCTGGGATTAAAGGCGTGCGCCACCATTGCCCGGCTATCATTTTAGTTTTTTAAGGAAACACTATTTTGGTTTTTTAAGGAACATCATATAGATTTCCATAATGGCTGGACTAGTTTACACTCTTACCAGAAGTGAACCAGATTTTCCTTTGCTTGAGTCTTCAGCAGCATTTGTCATTACTTCTTTCTTTTGCATTTACTTTAGTGTATGCATGTATGACAGTAGATGCCCAAGTGTGTTTGCATAAGCACATGTGTAAAAGGCAGAGGTCTTATACTACATAAGGTAGATGTAAACAGGAATGTAAGAACTACTCAAAACTGTACTACTCACATATAAATACTATTAATATTAAAGAAAAAAGGCTTCAGAGTTAAAAATCAATGAAAATAATTTATCTATATATGCATATTGATATATACATATGTGTAAAAGTAGGCTTGCTGATTCTAAATGACAACTTTTTGATACATATTTCAGGCAGACTTTAACTATTCTGTTGCTGTAGTTACTTTGTTTCTTTTTTTTTAATGAGCCCTTTAAGCATCTGTGATGCACAAAGTTCTGGGTAGGGAGACTGCAAATCCAAAATAAAAATGATCTTATAATGTCTTCTAGAACTCATACCAGCAAGCAAGAAACGGATGCTGAGAGCTGTCAAGATCAGTCTTTTGGATGAGATACATAGGATGTATATAGCAGTTTGAATAAAAATAACAAGACGTGGTTACCAGCCAGGACTTTGTTAATATATCTGGGCAGCAAGATTTCTCCTCATTATTGTCATCAACTTCATTGTCATTGTTGTTGAGACACAGTCTCATTACGTAGCCTTGGCTGGCCTAGAACTCACGACATAGAAATGGTTGTCCACAAACTCATAAAAAAAAAAAAAAACCTCTCTGCCTCTGGAGTGCTGGTATTTTTTGTTTGTTTGTTTGTTTGTTTGTTTTTCGAGACAGGGTTTCTCTGTGGTTTTGGAGCCTGGCCTGGAACTAGCTCTTGTAGACCAGGCTGGTCTCGAACTCACAGAGATCCGCCTGCCTCTGCCTCCTGAGTGCTGGGATTAAAGGCATGCACCACCACCGCCTGGCAGGAGTGCTGGTATTAAAGGGCTTTGTCACCATTCCCTGCAAGATTGCTCATTTTAGTAGGGTTTAATACTCTAAGAATAGTAAAATGTTATAGATGGGAACAGAAAAACAGCCTTCTGATTTTCAAATGTCATTCTATGGCACACTGTAATTGCATGAGAACTCCCTAAACGTTCGATGAAAAAGAGAATAATACTGATAAAATTACTTTTCTAGTGATTATATAAAATCTACAGTAGGATATGGAAGCCTAGTATATAAAAGAATACCACAGAATAAGATCAGCCATATGGCTCTGCAGAAAAAAGGTGCTTGCCACCAAGTCTGAAAAAAACAACTCCCACAGGTTATCTCTGACTTCTACATGTCTACCATAGCATGTGTATATACTCCCTCACACACACATGAAATAAACATATACAAAAAATTCAATGCCATAGAATAGCTTCATAATGTTTATTCTTTTTTTTTTTCTTCCCCATCCCACCTTGGTTTTTTGAGACAGGGTTTCTCTGTGTCATCCTGCATGTCCTGGAATTCACTCTGTAGACCAGCTGGCCTTGAACTCCTAACTCAGAGATCAGCCTGCCTCTGCCTTCTGAGTGCTGAGATCTAAAGGTGTGTGCCACCACACCTGGCTATGTTTATTCTTTATGTCTGGGGTTAAGATGGATGTTTTTTTCTTGTTGTGCTATTCTTTTTAGTTACACTTATTAACGTAGAACCTAAAATACCAATCTTAGCAACTTTGTCACCAGAAAAAAAAATCTTTGAAAATTATTGATTTAATAATCTGTTTTTCTCTATACTTCTTTTGTACTGCCCATGATCGCCCTGGTCTTCCAATACGCTTTCTTTGAAGAAGCTTCTTGCTAATTTTTCTCATGAAGGGATTATAAGTGAAATACCCCAAACATGTCTGTGCATTTTTAAGTTGTACCTCAGTCTCAATTTTATTCTCTTTAAATTGTGATTCTCAACTTGCAAGACTTTATTTCTTGGATGGGATCAAGGTCTTTCTAATCATTTGTGAAAAAGGAATTCTAGGAAGAAAGAACAGATGGCTGGAACCACAGTATTTCCTACCCAGCTGGAAAGGTTACTGTTTTCAAATGATATTTCCATTGTGTTTAATATGGCTCAAGGGCCTTTTTCTAGCACCTTTTTTATTTGGCCATGTGTTTTGCCCAGTTTTGCAGTGGATAGGGAACTCTGGTCAAGACTTTGATTCTAGGAATTAACCAACCATCAAGACTAGCAAAGATTAAAAGCCTCTTAGACAGATTGCACTAGGGTTTTTAATATTCTGTTTAGAAATAACTTCATGAACTGAAATTGGGCCTGCTATTTCATGGCTAATAGAGAGAATGAACTAAGCACTGTCATTTTATGTGGTGCATGCCTCTGGCAACAGATATATTTTCAGTTTTTATATTGCTTTATAACAAATGAAAGCTAAAATACTGTTGTGACTTGTATCTTAGGAAATCCATGAACATGGCTTGGGGGATTTCCCTACTTACCAACTATACTCCCATTTACTTTTTCTAAATTTTTAAGCATGAATACAAGCTTTATTGATGTTTGTTTTTAATGATTAAAATGTCCTAGATAACATTTTATAAATTTTCCCAAAAGTATAGTGTTATATTAGACATTAACCATTTCCACTTGATATATATTTTCACTCATTATGCAATTATCCTGTACATATACACACTGGAATTTCAAGAATATGTCAGGGTATATATGAGGGCCGAGATTCATCATTGTTTTCTTATCAAGAAATTCATATAATTAACATTAATTGAAATCATGTATTATCTCAGGTTTTGTGTTTGGGATTCAAAGACTTAAAAGTTAAAGAAGAATCTTCCATGACAGCCTATACCAGTGGCTCTCAACCTGTGGGTAACAACCCTTTGGGGGTTAAACACCCCTTTCACTGAGATCACCTACAGTCACTGGAAAACACAGATATTTACATTATGATTCACAACAGTAGAAATATTACAGTCATGATGTAGCAACAAAATAATTTTATTGTTAGTGGTCACCACAACATGAGGAATTATATTAAAGGGCTATAGAATTAGGAGGGTTGAGAACCACTGGCCTATGCAATGGTTATAGTAGGCCCATGGGATTTAGTTGTATGACAGAGGCAACTAAAATAGACTTAACTATTTTGAGAGCAAGCATGGGCTGGCAGAAAAACACACAGATCAGTTAAATTGACTAGCGGACCCAAATATAAACTCATGCAACCATAAGCATTCAATTTTTTGAGCAAAAAAAAAAATTGGGGGAAAGTTTCTATGTGACAAATCTATATGTAAAAGAATAAAAATAGATACCTATCTCTCATCTGTACAAAATCAACACCAAAATCATCATCATCAAGGATCTTGATATAATAATTAAAACTCTGGAAATTTAGAGGGAAAATACTACAAGATAGAGGCATAGGTAAGGACTTGATGACTAGAACTGTAGCTGCTCAAAAATAACGTCAACAAATGACAAATGGGGACCTCATGAAAATAAATGGCTTATTTTGCACACAAGAGAAACAGCTAATTGAGCAGGGAAGCAATCTAAAAACAGGAGAAAGTCTTTAATATTTATATATTTGTCAGAGGACTGATATCTAGAATATACAAAGAATTCAAAAATCAAAAAAATCAAACAACTCTATCAAAAAATGGGCTAATGAAATGAACACACAGTTCTCAAGAGATAAAACACAAATGGCCAAAAGAAAAATGTTTGGCCTTACTAGCTATCAGTGAAATGCAAATTAAAACTACACTGAGATTTTGCCTTTCCCCAGTCAAAACGACATTCATTTAAAAAGCAAATAATCGAGAGCTAGTAAGAGAACGGCCCAGTGAAGACCTAAGATCCAGTCCTCAGCATCCAGGTAAAAGCTTTAAAAGTTGCATCCGCCTGGTATCTGCAACCCAGGTTTGCTTTTGTTTTCTTTACCATTTGATTTATTCATATCCAATAATGGAACAGAAAACTCATTTGTTTTCAGGTTTCCTTCATTTTCCACAGCAAGCCAAAATAATGAAAAAATAAACATAACAAAAGCACTATACGTATGCCTGGAACAGCTAAAATGGCAATGATGCTGGCAACAAAGCAGAGCAACGAAAGCTCTCAGAGGCTGACTGAAGAAGCCTAAAACTGCTGCAACTACTTTTTAAAAATTATTTTAGAGTATCTCATAGAATTCTGACACAGGCCGGGCGGTGGTGGCACACGCCTTTAATCCCAGCACTCGGGAGGCAGAGGCAGGCGGATCTCTGTGAGTTCGAGACCAGCCTGGTCTACAGAGCTAGTTCCAGGACAGGCTCCAAAGCCACAGAGAAACCCTGTCTCGAAAAACCAAAAAGAATTCTGACACAGAATATTACTTCTGCATATGACCATAAAAATATATTGATGGATGTTAACAGGTTTACTCAAAATGGCCAAAATCTAGAACATTCAGGTATGGATCAGTAGGAGAATGGAGTTTTTAAAATGTAAAATTCAGACAAGGGAATCTATCAGTGAAAAGGAATTAACTCCTGAAGCCTCTAGCAACAAATATACTCTTCAAAAACCTTAATGTTGAATGAAAGGAGCCTTATATAAAGGCATACTTAACTATTGGATTCCATTTATATTAAGTTTTGTAATAGGCAGAACTAATCTATGCTGGGGGAAACCCAGAACATTGGTTGCCTCTGGGCAAAGGACTGTAGAGAAGAATTCTTCAGGGTGATGGTTAAGTCCAATGTCTTAATACAGGTTTAGGTTAAACAGGTGTATACATTTCTCGAAAACTCACTTCAGATTTGTACATATTGTGGTTTTCAATTTAATCTTAAAAGAAAAAAAATGATCAAACAAATACTAAGCTCTAATGCCATGCATGCGGAAGTGCTTAGAGGTAAAGTGCACAGATGTCTCAAATTTACTTTGAAATTCATACAAAAAGATGCAATGGGTTGATAGATGGATAGATCTAAAATAAAGCAAGTATTATGTTAATTATAGAATGTAGGTGGTAAATAAATGTGCATGTTGATCATACAATTTTTCCATATGTTAAAAATTTTTGTAAATGAAATGTTAGGAAGAAAATAGTAAACTTTGATCTCCAACTCAAATTACTTTTGCTGGATCTCCAGGGAGAGTCTCACTTGTGACAGGCAAAATCAACTTCCCTCCTCTCTGACTACCAGATAGGCACACTCTATGCTTCTTAGCAGTGGAGTCTGAAGTAGTAAACTAGCAAGCACTCATAGAGGGCAGACTAGTCTCAAAAGATGAGCCAGACAGGAAACTCACTGGGGCAAACCCATTAAAGAATGGTTACACTAGTTCTTATTGTAAGAGCACCTTCCCTCACTGCTTGCCTGAGCCAAAAAACCAAAAGCATTTCTAACCAGTACTAAATCCCCTTTAGGGGAGTCTGCTACCAACACCCAAACAGTCCTTAACAATCTTAGGCAGCTTTTCTGCTCTAAGCACAACCAGAAGGACCTTTTAACAAAAACACACACAGCTTTGAATTGCAGCATGGGACAGATTTATGAAATATGGAAGACATTAAAGTATTCGCTTTCTCTCTGAAAATAAAGAGCACAGACTCATAAACAATGCCTGAAAGCATTTCAGCAGCTTGATCCACACAGAACGTGTTTTACTTTTTGAGACAATCAGGAACTGTTGGGTACAGGAAGCCATAAACAACAAGAATCTGGCTTAATAAGAAAGACAAAATAAATGTTTTTTATTGAAATCACTTAACATTTTTAAAAGGTTTATTTACATGTGTCAAGGCTGACCAGATACCACTTGTACACAGAGCAATTCTTCTGATACTGACTTCTTATGACAGTGGCACCAGGCAGAATCCATCTGTCAGCATTTCCATCAACAACTACATTTGCTGGGGTTAATAATTTCTTTTTTCTATTTTCGCCAGACAGAGAAAAACACTTAACTGGTTTTCAACATTCAGGTCTAGCCAAAACTTTTTCTTTTGAGTTCCATCAGAAATGAAGCCTGGAATCTGCAGAGTGGGTTTCCTTAGGTAGCCTCAGTCTTTGAAGTCTGATAAGTTAAAGACTCATGACCAAAAAGCCACCTAGAGAATACAATTTAACAAACATACTGTCTTCAAATAGGTAGTGCCAAGGGATAAGAGGAAAAATCTCTCTTAAAGTTAACAGTACTATGAGTTGATGATACTACTAAAGCAAAACGACCTATTAAGAAGCCCCAGAATTTTTTTGCCAGGGTTCAACAAGTCTCTGAAAAAGGCCAAGTTTCAAAGATAATGAATTAGTGTTATATTCTGAAATTCTAGAACCCTTGAGTCAAATTCGAGAGTGTTATTTATACCATCTATAAAATTAGCCAAACTCTCTACTGGTAGTCAAAGGCTTGACCTCCTCACAATACAGTAAGGAATGTTATTAAGGCTCATTCCTTATAGTGAAAAATGATTCTCTGTATAGTGCATATAAAGAGTGTTCATCCCCAAATAATGTTATTCACAACAAAATAATGCACACAAGTAGGGAATCCATATTCTATATACACCAAAGTGAAAATTCTCATTTCCTCCCCAACTTTCACTTCTGTATTTTTCTTTCTAGGTGGTATGTCTTGAGTAGTCTGTTAAATAATCACTTGACATCTGCTATTATTTGAATCTTAAATATCCCTCCAAAGGCCTGTTTGTTTAAAGCTTAGTCCACACCTTCGTGTATAGCCATCCACAACTTACTGAGAAATGGTGGAATCTTTAGGGCATGCAGCCTACTGTGAGACCTTAGAATCTTAAAAGGTATATCTGTATGCCAGTCCCCTCCTCTCTGGCTCAACAGCTCTGAAGTAAAGGGTTCCGTTCTGCTATGCATTGCACTGTGTGTGCTACCATGCCACTGGCACAAAAGCAATGGGGCAAATCAATCATGGCTAGAATCCCCAGAGCTATGAACCAAAAGAAATCTTCACCTTGATAAGTTGATCCTTGGATTTTTGCTGTAGCAACAAAACCTGACTAGCATAGTGTTTTTGCTCAAATTCTCAGGGACGTAAGCAGTTAACTTTGGGGCACTCTGCGCCGTCTACCACTTCTATCAATACCTCTGTCTACACAGCCTCATTCGTTTCCTTTGAGGGAACACTACTTTCTTTGACTTTAAGTTTAAGATGATAGATTAAATATATACACTGGACTGAATTCCTCTCTTAAAATTACACTAAAACAAAACTAAAAAGCCATTTTTAAAAAGGGCAAACTCCCCCCAAAAGCAAAGAAGAAAAAGAAACACAGCAACAAAGTTTTGGAAGCTTAATCAATCAGTAACAAGAAAAAGCAAGTAACAGAGGGAGTCAAGAGGCAACAGGACTAACATCCGAGTGGGAACAGAAAGGACTCTGGGAGGGAGGACAGAACAGAAGCTGAAGAACTAAGCTGAAGGTCTTCTGTGGAAGCAATGAGAGCCTTGGAAACCTCCAACTTCACACAGCCAAGAAACTGCTTCACTAGCATCACCTTAAAAGACTTCAGAGAACACAAAGAAGATGACTACAGGATGTCTGACACAACTAGGGCAAGGAGTACAATTGTGAATGAGAATCCAAAACAATAGGTCACACACTAAATACTGAAATCCTTCACTCTCATCTTTCTCTCACTCGGAATCCTTTAGGTGATGGCAACAAAGAAAAAATCCACAGGTTACTTCTTGAAATAATTAGACTAGCTCCTAAAAGTCACTTACAAATGAAGTTTCACCCAAGAGATTGTCCAACCATGACAACCCTTTAAGGGTTTAACATGAAGAGTTAAGTGGCAATGTAAGTATACAGGCTTGGATCCACGAGAAAACACATCTCTACTACTGAATATGTACAGAACCTACGTCTGAACTTTTCACTGCTGTTGACAATCTTAAGTTTCAGTGGACATAGAACATGAAATTAAGATTTGAGTTCAAAGAACCTATTTAGTAAAACACCTCAGGAAAGACTAGTGGGGATATCAGAAAGTGAAGCAGAGGAAATCAGTATAGGATATGTTAGCAAGGAATTTAAATTTAAAAAAAGTAATTTCACAAAGAATTCAAGAATGTAACACTACCTGCCTCAAAATGTTTTGTACATTGCTCTGGTCTGATGGGCAAGGTAGTTTGGGTATTTTTACACCAACCTGAAAGAGTTACTGATTGTGAGACACTGGCCTAGGTGTCATCATGAAAACTGAGCTCATTTTTGTCACCAGCTTAACCACTATAAAACTAGTCTCTTACAAACTCATTATTAAATTATTTTCTTTTCTGTCCTTAACAAAACTAATATTTAGTGGTAAATGATAGAGGTTGCTATGCTATCAATAATATTTACACAGATATATAGCTCAGTCATGTACCATTTCAGTTAATGGTTAAGAACTCATCACTCTAACATTGTAGATACACATTAGTGATGTGGGACTCCCCTCTGTATGCTGTGAATACCACTGGTTAATAAAGAAGCTGCTTTGGGCCTACTGCGGCATGAAATAGAGCAAGGTGGGAATTCCAAGCAGATAGAGGAGGAGAGACTAGGTGGAATAAAAGAAAAGCCATATAGCCGCCGCAGGAGACAAACACCAGACACCGGACAGAACCTTACCGGTAGGCCACAACCTATAGCAATACACAGATTAATAGAAATGGGTTAATTTAAGATGTAAGAGCTAGCTAAAAATATGCTAGAGCCACTAGCCAAGTTGCAATTAATTTCAGTATTGCAATTAATATAGCTTCAGTGTAATTATTTGGGGTCTGGGCTGCTGGGAACAAATGAGCAGTCTCTACCTACAAGTGATCTTTATTTTGTCAATGAGAAAATGAGTCAAATTCAATAAAGTGCCACAGTAAATTAAATAAAAGCTAAACTTGTGAATTCCTCTTGAAACTTTCAATCTCTGCATGCTTATAAACTTTCATGTTCACATTTCTTATTCCAATCCCCAGCTCTAAGAATTTTAACCCAGAGCAACTAGATAAAAAAGGTATATGTTATTTCATAATCAGCAAACTAAAACTGTACCAGGTTACAACAGTAGACTTTTGAGAGGTAAGTACAACCAGAATATCCCCTTTGTCCATTAGCCTAATATTAAAGCTGGGCGGCGGTGGCACACGCCTTAAATCCCAGCACTCAGGAGGCAGAGGCAGGCGGATCTCTGTGAGTTCAAGGCCAGCCTGGTCTACAAGAGCTAGTTCCAGGACAGGCTCCAAAACTAGAGAAACCTTGTCTCAAAAAAAAATAAAATAAAATAAAATAAGTAGAAGACTAAATGATTTCAAACTGTCCAATCTGCATTAAATAATGGAGCACTATATTTATCACCTACCTGTGTGAAGAAGAGCTGGCTCAAAGGCACCAACTGCACCAAGAATACGGAAAGCATCCCAATCAGTTTCTTTACTACATAAGTAAGTGTAAAATAAATACAAACTTTGATCTTAGAGTTGTAAATATTTTGCCCGTGTGTATGTGTACAAATACACATGTCTCAAATGGTGGTCAAAGGGCAACTTCGAGTATAGGTTCTCAGGAGCCTTCCATATTTTATTTGAGATGAGGCCGCTAAGTGACCTGGACACTTGCCACTTACGCCAGACTAGCTGGCCCTGAACTTTCAGGGATCTGCCTATCTCTGCTGCCTATCTCACCATCACTGGGATGACAGTACAGCCAAGCCTAGCAACTTAAGTGGGTTCTGAAGATCAAAGTTTGGGTCCTTCAAGTGTTTTACCTACTCAGCCATCTCTCTAGCCTTGAAATACTTCATAGATTAGATAGAGATGGATGTTGTGCAGTATTAAGTCTCTTGTGGTTATTTGAAAGCAGTTTCTAGGACACAGAGAATTGCCACCTACAGATGAAGATATAGCGAGAAAAAGATATATAGAGAGATGAGGATAGATACAGATATGGAGATACAGATACAAAGAATTGTAGATATAGCTATAAATAGATATAAAGATATGGATATAGAAATAGAAATATAGATATAGATGAGATATACTGACACATATCAATGGAAATAAAGATAGATAAAGACAGACATATATGAAGATTTAGACATCTATAGAAATATAAAGATGGAAATAGATATATAGAGAGATGGAGATAAAGATATACTATTTAGTAACCTGATATGCTAATCAAAGATACTGGGAAAGACGCCAAAAAATAATTACAAAATTACATGTCTATTAATTTAATAAATAGGTATTTCTCATCAGATAGGGCCTCCCCAAGAGGAAGAAGCATTAAGTCCCATAAAAGTTAGCCTAATTGTAAATGGATTATTAGCATCAACCAATCAAAAAAGCCACTAGAAAATAGCAGCAGCTCCACTTTTTTTAAGTATTTAGCTGGTTTATTAAAGGAGTGAATACTTTAATCAAGACAAACAACATTAATCTTTTTGCTATTTTTTCTTAGCAAATACTATCATCCAACATAACATAGTGACTTTGTTTTCAACATATCGTTCAATATATCCAACACACATAGTGTTTGTTGACTAAAAAAATAAAGTTGAAATCAAGATAATTTGTGTTGACATGTCTTTAAGCTGTCTTCAAATTCAGAAAAACTAAACTAGAGTAGTCTTTCAGGCACACAACAGACTAGTGGGATCAAAGGGTTAAATAAAGAAATTAAATGCTACATGGTTATGGACAGGTTCCAAATTCTATTTTGTTTTCTTTTATAACCCTCACTGCACAAGGAAGTATACAGAATCTTCCCTTTTCTTTTCAATTAAAACTGTTTCACACTATTTGAAGTTTTTATTGGGTAAACTACCCACCTGGCACTTTTTTTTTTTTTTTTTTACTGTTTTGAGAAAAGGCCTCAGATTTATGTAGCCAAGGATAAAGCTCTGACCTTCCCCCCAGCACTTGGTTTCAAACCCTGGACTTCATGCTCAGCAACTGAGCTACACTCCAGCTTTTCATAGTATCTGCATAGTCCAGGCTGGCCTCAAAATTTACCCTACTCTGAAGCACCGGCCATGCTTGGCTAGACCAGGGTCTCACTGTGTAGATCTGGCTGTCTATCCTGGGACTCAGATCCACCTGCCTCTGCCTCCTGAGTGTTGGGAATAAGCTGTAAACCGTCACGTCCAGACAGGACGCGTGCTCTGAGCATGGGGTGGCAGCTTCTTCTGATGGGGTCTCATTCTCCACACTGCCTTCTACTGCACCCTAAAATAGCCAGTGTCAACGTATAGACTGGTTCTTCTAGATAGCTTGTCCGGGTTCTGCTGCCCCCTCCAGGAGGGTGCCCAGGGTGGGGCTCCTGATTGCCCCTCAAGAGCAGATGTTTCCCATCAGAACCCACCTGGCACTTTTTAAAATGATCTTTAGAAAGAAGTGAGATTCACTAGGATTCAGTGGCTGACAGCATCCAAGATATACTTTTCTCTATATATAAAATATTCGATAGGAGAGGAAGCTAAGTGAAATCTATGAAGTCATTATTAGTATCCTTGGGCAGATCGATCTAAATGAACCCACTCAGTAGAAGCAAGAAAAGCAGATCATCTATGCACTCAACCCCAAATCACACTTTAGAATTTTTATGTCAAAAATGAGCTTTTTAGTGAAATAGAAGCTGTATGAAATTCAATAAAAGTTCCAAAATGTCATGTAAGGAGCCTACTTTTCCTCTTTATGTTCCCAGCATATTCTTTGTCCTCATTTAAAAAAAAAAACAAAAACAAAAACAAAAAAAAACAGAGAACAGAGGCAGAAGGAAAAAGAGGTAGAAGAGAAGCAATCTGAGGCACAAAGACACAGGAAACACATATGCACCAATATCTCCCCTAGGAACAAGGATGGATCCTTCCACTTAAGACTTAGAAAACAGATTTTGTAAAAGTAAGTTCTGAACAATAAGAGCATTTGGTTTTTGCATTCAGGATCCACTGTGTATTCAATGATGCTTTTCTTTGCCTGTGGAATTGATGAAGTCACACTAATATTTCTAGGTTCCCTTTGAGGAACTCTTGAGCTTTGCCTACGATAAATACATAACTTCTTCTGAAAAAAAAATAAATACTGAGCCGACTTTACAACCAAAGTCCTGGATAGAAATGTCTCCGGCTTTATAAAAAGAATCTATCCTCCTAGGATACACTTCACAGATCTGAGTTCCACAACCTGCAAAATCAAGCTTCAGCATCTCAGAGTCTATTGGTGTAATTTTCAACAACAGAGAACTAACAGAAATAATAATTACAAATTAGTATTTAAGGGGAGGTTTTCTTCTTGTTCTTTAAAATTGAGGAAAATGGAAAAGAAAAACACTACTACAGCAAAGGAGTTACCAATGAATCATATGTGCCTTTGCATAGACCGAAACACTTGAGGATCACCTTTCCCTCCACAGGCTTATGTGGTGCTAAGATAGGCAGATTACAGCCTTCCATTTGTCCTGGGCCTTTCTCTGTATGTCATCTGGCAGATGCAGCTGTGGGGCCGCCAATTCACCCTGCAGCCCTCCCTTTTAATCAGCATCACATAAAGTTTAACACATGCTTTGAAATATGCACCAGATCCGAAGTTTTGCCTGAGGGTGGGGGTTAGATACTTGCTACAGAAACTCATACCATCCCAGCTGCTACTCCACAAGCAATTATCTTTCACCTCTGGCTGAACCATAGGAACTGTCAACACCAGCACACTGCCAAACAGGGGAGAGGTTATGAGGTCAAACAGGAAAGAAGACTGGATGCTCTGAGGTTCAGACTGACCATCTGCCAATCCTACTGACTACAAGAAGCAGCGTTCTCCACAGGTGCAGACCACAGAAAACACAGACAGAAGAGAAGCATGAGTGCACTAAACTGAGAATGTGTTTCAGGAGTGAACACAAGCAAAGCAAAGCCTCCTGAGATGCAACAGACCAGTCCTGTGAGAAAAGATAAATAGGTCAAATAAGAGGATACATACATCAGCACATGGCAGCTGTGAAGAAAATTTTACCAAGACGAGCAAAGCAAACACCATATACTTAAGAACAAAATGAAAATACTCTGAAAGATATTCCTTAAATACAGAAGCCAAAAGAAATGCCACTGATAGATTTGAAAAGGAAAAAGAAAACTTAATAATAAAAGAGCCCAGAATCTTCCCCAACCCCCTTAAGTCCCAAAGTGTGTATGTGTATGTATGTACACAAACACATGTATATAGAGAGAAAATAAAAAACACACTTCCCTAAAATGTCTACTCTGAACTCTGAAATGTGTGAGCATCAACTCTATTCCACAACTAAAGAGAGTGCTCATGACCGTGAATCAAATGGGTTCTGCCCCATGTGCTGCTTATAAAGTTTTCATGAACACTGGCCTAGACTACTGCATTAAAGAGCACTCTAAAGCTTAGTTCAGAACAGCAGGAAGTGCATCCTGCTGACTCGCATGTCAGGGCAGACACTAATCATATGCACCAGGACCATAAGGACCTGCTCTACGTCATTTAGACACATTCTCTAAAAAGGATTAAGTTTGACCCAATCTCTATGCAACACCAATCTACTGGTACATACAACTTTTACATATTAAACAGAGAAAAACCTAAACCTTACTGACATTGATGGAATGAAGTGATACTTGGGTCTACCACATGACCCAGGTTTCTCAGGACACACACACTAAAGAAAGATCACTAATACAGAACTTTAGATAGTAAGATACTTGCTGATCATTATGAAGTGGGAAAAAAAAATAACCAGCAGTATTAAAAAACAGGCAGGAGTAAAGAGAGGCGAACTGAAATAACAAAGGCATACGCCCAGACACAGGTGGAAGCAACAGTGCCAACTAGGAGAATGATTCACCTCACTGCAAGACTAAAATAACAGCAATGAAGAATGAAAGCACACATAATAAGAAAGAAGCATGTGCAAAGCCAACAGCTCTGCTTAACAGCTCTCAGTTTCACTACAACAATGGTTAAGAGAAAAGATCATACATAAAGAAAAAGAGACAATTTCTTCACAAAGAAGCAAACTATTCAAATTAAAATGCCCTTTTAGGTCACACTAGATATTACTAGAATTTAAGCAAGGTGATACACCACAACCAAGACAATTTATAAAAGGAGCTATGATGTCAGAGTGAAGACTCAGTGACAAGTGGCTTGAGCAGCAGCTGAAAACTTACATCTTGATCCACAAGCAGAAGGCAGGCAGAAACCTGGGAATGGACCAAATATCTTGAAACCTCGAAGCCCACCTCCAACAAGCTCACACCTCCAAATCCTAAAAAACAGTTCTACCAATGGCAGAGCAAGTATTCAAATATATGGATCAATGGGGCCGCTCTCATTGAAACCACCAGAGCTCTCGTCTACCACCACTGGTAATTTCAACTCAAAATTAGGTCATCTTTTATTGTTCCTTTGTCCTCCATTTCCTCTGTACTTCTGTATAACAGGTATAAGGAGAGAAAAGAGTCACGTGATAAAAGCACAGGAGAGCCAGGCTTGACAACATGCATTTGTAACCTTAGAACACAAGAGGTTGAGTCCAAAGAATCAGTTTCAAAGCCAGTATAACTACACAGTAAGAGTCTATCTCAAAAAGGGGAAGGGATACATATGAGAAGTCATAGTTAAGCCAAAGTTTATAAATATAACCAGTGGTTTGACTAGGTATGGCCCCCACAGACTCATGTGTCGAAATGCTTGGACAATAGGGAGTGGCACTATTAAGAGTTGTGAACTTGTTGGAGGAAGTGTGTTACTTTGGGGGCAGGAATACTCAATGTGGCACACAGTCTCCATCTGCTGCTTGCGGACCAAGGTGTAGAACTCTCAGCTTCTGCCCCAACACCATGCCTGCCTGCATCTTGTCATGCACCCCATCATGATAATGGACTAAACCTCTAAAATTGTAAGCCAGGCCCAATTAAATGTTTTCCTTTATAAGAGTTGTCATTGTCATGGTGTCTCTTCAAAGCAATAGAAACCCTAACTTTAACCACAATCACAAAAAAAGGAAAATGCAATGTATCAACTTATATTCAGACATCTATCTACCTGATATCTGAACTAGGCAACTCGGAAGTTTACAAGCATCTTGAATCTATTTGTCAATGTGTTAGTGATACATTAATGGGGACTGAACTCAAATATAGTCACAACTTTATTCAACCTTTTCTACTATCTTCTTTCCACAAATCATGAGGAAACTAAAAAAGAAACTCTCAGAATTGTCACTGATTCTGATACTGACAACAGATCATAATAATCTAGATGGCTCCCACAATGTAATAATACAGAAACCTACAAATGTCACATGAAAAATGCATGTGTCCATGATAATTGTTCTAAAGAGAAGTTCATGACTGTATAGCTTCCTGAAAGGCTTATGCCCCTGAAATGTTGTAGAAACTCCTATAGACTGCTACCACCAACAATGTTCAAAGAATAGACTACTTAAGAATTTTCTAAGAAAGTCAAAGAGATCAACAGCCAAACAATTGTCATCAACTTCTTTATGGGACAGCATGGAAAACTTCGTGTTTAGCAAATGCAAAGAGGTGAACTCACTGCTTTAATTATTAAATTATAATAATTATTAAATAAATTATTTATTACTGATTATTCAATCAGGCATAAATTAAAGTTCAAAATCCATTAGTTACAGACTTTCAATATGGGAAAGTTAGAAGGTTATAGAGAAAATGGTAGTAAGAGTTACACAAAATATGAATGTATTTAATATCATTAAGAACTATAGACCTATGAGGCTGGAGAGATGGCTCTGAAGTTAAGAGTTACTAGTACATTTATACCGATCTGAGTCCAGTTCCTAGAATCCATGTAAGGAAAGCACGGAATTACTGTAACTACAGTTCTGATATGTCGGGACTCTACAGGTACCCACTCTCATGTGTACATACCTATACACAAATGTACACACATAATTTTTAAATTAATAAAAAATAAATTCAAGAAAACAAAAAGAACAGTAGGCTTTAAAAATGACCAAATGCTAGGGTTCTTTTTTTAATCACTGGTACATAAAGGCAGTGAGGCAATAACAAACTATAACTAATAGAAAAAACTTCACCTATGAATTCAGAAATATTGCATCTTGAGATACAAAAGCTGAATACACTTGTGGGTTACCAACAAATTAGTCATATAAGTAGAAAACAAAACGTATAATATCCATGAAAATTATCTTTCCTTACATGATCCTCAGTTTCTCCATTCCTTCCCCTAAAATACCAAAGTAAGAATGTACATATTAAAAAATGAGCATATCCTCAACTCCTTAGCACAAGGCACTGCACTACATTCTGAAGGAACAGAAAAGGGACACAAATGCACATACACATCTTCCAGAAACTGTCAGTAATGAGTACCACCTTCAGCTCTGCTTCTTGGAGTCCATCCTAGCTGCAGGTTCCCACCTCTAAATACCTTCCCCAGATTCCCTTTGTCATCCAGCATTCTACAAGCAGACCTCTATGATTTAAAAATCTACTTAATTCATTAGAGTAAGCCACACCACAGAATATAACTTAACAATCATCTCCATAAAATTTTTCAAAAAATAAAATCTCTCCAATGTCTTATTTCTCTCCCGATCATGTTGACTTAAGGAAGTCAACAGTCTAAAAAGACAGCCACTCTGACTTCTACAAGAACTATTTTCTCTATTTTCAAAGAGATTCATTAGCATTGCTTTAGTTTCGTGTGAGTGTCCATGTATGTACATATGTGTCTGTGACTAGATATGCACATACATTCCTACATGTAGAGGCCAGAAGTTGATGTCAAGTATCTCCTTTAGGCACTCTCCACCTTAATTTTTGAGACAAGGTCTCCACTGAACCTGAGCTCACCGATTCATTCAATAAGTTGGTTAGTAAACTCCCGGGATTATACAGCCTCCACCTCTCTGGTAATGTCCAGCTTTTACATAGATGCTAAAAATCTTATCCTCACCTCTGTTTGACAGGTATTTTACTAACTGAGACATCTCTCCAGCCACCACACTATTTGTTATAAGGACACAACACACTCAGAATCCTCAAGTGGCTTGACTATGAATTTCAAAATTACATCCCCTCTCTCTGACATACACACTACATAAATATAATTTTTAATTTTTTAAAAGGAACACATAATTAGTTAAGTATCAAAATCATATACTTTATAAGATAAATATTCTTGGCCAGGTTTGATTTTAGTTGTAATCCGTAACTGAGAGGATGATTTATTTACTTTTAAAATTCTGTCTTGTCTTTCCAAAATTTTATGCCAAAATTGCTAAGTACCAAAAGCTACATGAATAGAAAATAAATCTAAGAACAACTTCTTTGGCTCCAAAGGGTTTATTCTGTGGATGTTCTACTTAGAATCTAGCACAAAGGATATTTCAACCATACTTTTTGGCATGATGGTCATTACATGACCTGGGTGAACTCAGTGAGGAATACTATGATAGAATTAAATCTGAAGATGTTCTGGTCAATAAATCTAAGGGCTCATTCTGTTCTAGTCAGGACTTAAGTCAACACAGTCCAAAGCTGAAAAAAATCATGGTCACCATTCGTCTTTTTCCAAGGTAGGTTCTGAAAAAACAGTTACTAAAAGGGTTGGACTGAAAGGCCTAGTCCTCCCTGAGGATCTATATGCAGTTAATGGTTGCCAGGGAAGGGAAAGACATTCTCTTCAGTGGTATAGCCACTGGTGAGATGTTCATGTTCCTGTAAACAAGTCTAATGAATATGAAAGTAGAAGGGGACTAGCAGAGGAAAGAAAGGAGATAAATAAGAATAATAACATATAAGGAGGGAATAAGAAAGAGTAAAGGGAATTGAATATGATCAAAGCACATTTTATGAATGTGTGAAAACAACGTAATGAAACCCATATTTATGTATAATTAATATAGCCCAATAAAAATAATTTTCAAAAGTTACTAAAAGAATCCCTAGGTACCCTCTCTTTTACAAGCTACCAGCAGCTCCTTTTCCTATTTTTTTATTGAAAAAAAAATTTATATACTATAATCTGATCATGCTTTTCCCTCCTCCAACTCCTAATTCACAATTCAATGCCCTTTTCTTCGCTCTTAAAACAAAAACAAAAAACAAAAAAAAAACAAGCATACAAACAAAAACAGAGAGGGAAAAAAGAAATAAGCAAACCTCTATAAAAACAAAAAAATACAAAACAAAATAGGAAAAAAAAACAAGCAAAGGATATGCCCAAACAAAGAAATGTGAGACAAAGTCTACAAAATACCATTGAGTGGTGAATTAATGATGGACACAGATGTCACCCCAGTAGACTTTTGGGTGTGCGGAGGCCACAATCAAAGGAGCCTGCCTGGTGCCTCTGGTGCCAAGAGAATCCAGTTCCATCATACCAAACACTACCTGAGGTCTCTAGGCCCAGGCACAGGAGAAAGGAAAGGCACTATCCTTCATGGTTGTGACGGGCAGTATTCAATCAAGCTCTACCTGTGACCCAATCAAGGCAGTTGGGCACCAGTGTGGAGAAAGAGTACAAGATGGGGAGGTGGAAGAGAGGTAGCATGGTTTGTGGGGTGGGAAGTGAGGTAGATCTAGGAGGTGAGGGTGGTGAGGAACAGGCTGATGTGAATGGCCAACTAGGCACCCAACTCCAGGGAGAAGCCCGGTCCAGGCCTCGATCCGGGGCCTTCAAGCAGGGAAGGGGGCCTGTGTTGGTGTCTATAGCTCCTGTTGTCACTGGGGTCTGTACAGGAACTTGTAATAGGGCCACGTTGCTGTCGGAAGGCCATGTTGTTGCAGGGGCCATTGATGGAGGTGGATCTTCTATCTGTTGCTTTCATTGGTTAATTAATAAAGAAAACTGCTTGGCCTGATAGGACAGAAAATTACATAGGCGGAGTAGACAGAACAGAATGCTGGGAAGAAGGGAAGTGAGTCACAGACGCCATGCCTCTCCTCTCTGAGACAGACGCAGGTTAAGATCCTTCCCAGTAAGCTACCACCTTGTGGTGCTACACACATTAATAGAAATGGGTTAATCAAGATGTGAGAGATAGTCAGTAAGAGACTAGAGCTAATGGGCCAAGGCAGTATTTAAAAGAATACAGTTTCCGCTGGGCGGTGGTGGCGCATGCCTTTAATCCCAGCACTTGGGAGGCAGAGGCAGGCGGATCTCTGTGAGTTCGAGGCCAGCCTGGTCCACAAGAGCTAGTTCCAGGACAGGAACCAAAAAGCTACAGAGAAACCCTGTCTCGAAAATCAAAAAAAAAAGAAAAGAACAAAAGAATACAGTTTCCGTGTAATTATTTTGGGGCATAAGCTAGCCAGGCGGAGGGGAGCTGGGGCGGCAGGAACGCAGCCCTCCGCTCCTACATGGTCACAAGAGACCATAGTGACAACTTGGACTGCTGTAGAGGGCAATGTCTAAGTCCGTGGTCCTGCTGCAGCCAAAATCTGTGTTAATGTCCCTGGCCCATGTATCTGCTAGAGCCCGCCTAGCAGAATGGATGCCTAGAGTCTGGGCCGCAATCCATTACATGTCTGAGAACTATGCCATGCCCAGAGTCATGCTGATCTGGGTGCCCAGTGCTGCCACCTGAAGCTATAGAGACTTCTAGGCACAGGCTACTGCCTAGGGCCATGTCTGGGTTCATGGCTCCATGGAGCCTGGAGTCTGCAGTGGTGTTTATGGCTCCAGTTGCAACCAAGAGCTCTGTGGATGCCTGGGGTATGGCCAGCCACCTGGGACCATGTTGATTTCCAGGGGCCATGCTGCTGCTGGGATCATGCTGATATGAGGGGTCTGTGCTGCTAATACCAGGCCCACAGTGGCATCCAGGCCCGAGCTGCTATTCAGAAATGTTAGTTACCACAATTTTTTTTTCGTACATTGTCCCTCATGGTATTTTCTGTGACATTGTTGCTTATTCCCTTGGTAGCTGGCAATAGCTAAGAACTAAGTGTGGTATTAATTGTTTCTAGAAGTTTGCTAGGAACAACACTGCCCATAAAAGTTAAGATTTATTTCCATGTTTTCCAAGGAATGAAACGAGCAAAAACAACTACACCATCGCAGCCTTCATTCATTAACAATTAAATATATGCCGAATAATGTCATGACTCAGTGTCTCTCCCCAACCCCACCTCTGTGTGCCCCCAATAGCAATCAGAAAAGAGGGCCCTCTCTGCACATTGCCTGGACAAAACAGTAGAGCTGGTCCTGGCAATATGAGTGAGGGGGACCCAGATCTGAGGGCCCGAGAATAGGAGAACTGGCCACACTCCTGGCTTTGGCTGTCTTGGGTGAGCTATAGTGACAATGAGGGAAAGCTAGCGAGCTGACCAACCCAACTACCACCTAGGCCCAGAATCAGTGCTATGAGTTGGCCCACCCCAGCTTTCACCGAATCTATCAACTGTTAGAGCATGTGAAAGGAACAAACCTATAAAACTAAAACATCAGGATCTCCATGATACAGAAGGATATCTAAGGATATCTAAGAGGAGCCCCAGTGACAGCCTATTACTGGTGGTGTAGCAGAAACCAGAGGCCTCAGACCAGACCAATGACTCATAACAATGAACACGTACACGTAAAGATATATGGACTAAAGGGTAAATTGTGTGACTCACCGGGCCATACTACAGCTTCCATGACAAGATTCTTCTTTTTTGTTGTTTTTAATTTTATTTTTGTCTTGGTTCTTTGTTCTGTATAGTTTTGGTTTTTCTTTTAAATTTGGCTTTGTTTTGGGGGGAGTTCAAGAGCAGATGGCAGATGCAATGAGACAAGGAGATAAGTGGGATCAGAAGGCATGATGTGAAATTCACAAATAATCAATAAAAGTAAAAAAAAAAATACCACTGAGTTTGTTTCATGTTGGCCAACAACTCCTAAATATAGGGCCTACCCTAAAGTGTAGTTAATATACCTAATAAGACTTCATTAGAGAAAGTAATTTTTCTTTTCTAAGTATCAATTGCAGACACAACAGGACTAACACACATATGAACTCACAAGAAATGTAGCAGTATTCACAGACCTTCACAGGTCTAGAAGATGCTGCTTCCTTTGAGTTATCCATCATGTCTGGTTCTTACAATCTTTCTGCCTCCCCTTTTGCATAGATCCCTGAAGAGGGGTTTGATGAAAACATCCCATTTAAGACTGTGTTCTAAAGTCTCTTACTCTGTATACACTATCCACCTGTGAGTATCTTTATTTTCTTTATATTTCAA
The DNA here is from genome assembly GCF_000317375.1 of Microtus ochrogaster. Taxonomy (NCBI): domain Eukaryota; kingdom Metazoa; phylum Chordata; class Mammalia; order Rodentia; family Cricetidae; genus Microtus; species Microtus ochrogaster. The sequence goes on from NW_004949160.1 coordinate 1,462,916, forward strand.
AAAGGAGCTTCTCTGATGATAGCTGAGCAAAGCAGAAAGTCATTAGAAACCATTTTGTTGCTATGTTCCCTTAGTTTGGTCTCCCTCCAGATCCCTGGGGTTATCTAGTCTTAGGTTCTTGGCTACCTGTGCAGTATCAAGTCTTTGTTCCATCTCAGGGAGAGGGCCTTACATCAAATCAGAGAGTGGTTGTTACTCCCACATTTGTGCCACTATTACACCAGGATATCTTGCAGAAAGGTCATTGTTGTAAGTTGTAGAGCTTGTGGTTGGGGTTGGTGATTATCTTTCTCTTCTTGGAACATGCAATACACCTTCCAGTACCATGAACACTAGTCGGTATAAATAAAGCCTCTAGTTAAGCACCAGCTTGACTTCTCCATGTTCAATGAGATATGTAAGTGTTTTCTTCAGTAATAAGGTCTTAATACACCAATTCACAGAGAGCAACCAATAGTCTTGGCAATAGCCTAAGATGGCTGGGGTTTTCCATGGAGACCCTATGGCCAATGACTCAACTAGATATAACCCATTCCTGGAACTGGAGGTTTCAGATAGTGGCATAAAATGTCCAGTACAGGCATTGTCTCCCCCATTATTTGGTGGCTCCATTTAGATTACATTCATAAAGGTATGTTTTCTTTTTTAACAATGAAATGAAATAAGACAAAAACCAACACACTGGAATTGGACAAAACAAACAAAAGGAAAAAAGTCCCAGAGAAAGCATGAGAATCAGAGACCCACTCATTCACACACTCAGGAATCCCATAAAAACACTAAAATGGAAGCCATAATGTATATGCAAAGGACAGCATCTTTTCTTAACATCAGTAATATAACCACATGATTTAGCAAAGGCAAGACAGAATTTTATTTATTTATTTTTTTATTTTTGAGACAGGGTTTCTCCATAGCTTTTTTGGTTTCTGTCCTGGAACTAGCTCTTCTAGACCAGGCTGGCCTCT
>NW_004949160.1:1465123-1476854 GCF_000317375.1 Microtus ochrogaster
TGTTCAGCTCAGTGCCCCATTTTATAATTGGGTTGGTTAGCCTTTTACGGTCTAGTTTCTTGAGTTCTTTATATATTTTGGAGATCAGACCTTTGGCATGACAGAATTTTAAAAGTAAAACCTTCTCTCAGTTAAAGGCCTCACAAGGAAAATAAGTCTAACAAAGAATGTTAATCTCATAAATGTCATTCAGCTCCACAAAGCCTAAGGCAAACTAATCAAAATAAGAAATACAGAAATGCTCCCTACACAGAGTAATTTTTTAACAAGAGATCAGTTTCAAAATGAAAATAGTAGACAATTGATAAAGACATTCTTTAGGCACTTTTAAAAAAATCACTTCATGTGACTATAAAATACACATACATTTCTTTAGCCCAGGAACAGGCAAGAAGAGCATCAAGAAAAATGAACAGGATAAAACACAGAGTTTTCTCCTTTAGGGATGGGGTGAACGTGATCTAGGTATGGGAGAAAGATTGAAGACAAACAGCTACTGACCATCAGGTGCCAAAGACCAGTTACACTGACCAAGGTCTTCATAGGCGTAGAGAAAGGATTTTCAGTCTCCATGTCACTGTGTTTCATTTTGATGAAACACACGGGATGTAGCTAAAAGTAATAATATATGCTACTCCTCCTTGCTACTTAAAAACTATCCTTGGTCTTGGTCCTTCTACTGGAATCTTCCAACACATACTAGTAATGGCAGAGACACATGATAGGAAGACTCTGGGTTCCTAAGCAACAATTATGAGATTAAAAAATTACAAATCAGTAAACACAATAAATAAAAAATAAATCACTTCTCCCACTTTTCCAACATCTATTGATTCATACAAATACACTATAAGTATGTGCGATGTAAAAAACCTGTGGTAATTTCTATCATATCCTCTTTAATTTCTAGGTACCATAGAAGAATAAAAAGCACATAAACTGAATAAACAGATTTGGTTCTCAGAGAAAAAAATATAGTCAATAAATTTTAAAAGCCATCAAGAATATAAATTAGTCAAGCACTGAAAATAAACTACCATATGACCCAATCATACACTTCTAGGGAACAACCAAAGTCCTCTATATCAGCATTTTACAGAGACATCTGCACATCAGTTACTGCTGTACTATTCACAACCGCCAAGAAATGGAACCAGCCTAACACCAACAAACAAATGGAATAAGAAAACTGTGGTAAATATACTGCCCAGAATGAAGTAAAATCTTGCTATTACATGAAATAAATCAGATCCAAAAAGACAAATATGTTTTCAATGTACAATTTAATTTTTTTTTTTTGAGACAGGGTTTCTCTGTGGTTTTGGAGCCTGTCCTGGTATTAGCTCTGGTAGACCAGGCTGGTCTCGAACTCACAGAGATCCACCTGCCTCTGCCTCCCAAGTGCTGGGATTAAAGGCGTGCGCCACCACCACCCAGCAACAATTTAAATTCAATATGAGCCTCTGCAGGCAAGCATATATATGTGAATGCACAAGCAATGAAACTAGAAAGAAAATCATGAGAAAAGAGGAAGAGTTCTTAAATGAATTAGAAAATAGAATAAAGGAATAGACAAATAGATGCCTTGAATAAACCAAATATTCATATTCTATATTCTAACAGGAAAAAAAGTATTAAAAAATACATTCAGAGCTGATCATGAGGGCACACACATTTAATCCAAGCTAGTTAACCTATCCATTGCTGCAACTTTATCTGATTTCAACTACAAGGTCTGACCTTGACAAGTTGTTAGCATTTGAATAAAGTCTCTTTCCTTCCCTCAGCATTCATTCTTCAGATAATTCAGTAATGAAAACAACTAACCTAAAATTAAATGAAGTGATAATAATTATAAGAGATCCCTCTTTCAGCAAAGGAATGTGAATTTATCTAGCAGAGTTCTAGAAAAGGAGCCTTTAAGAAGCCAGCTTCCAGCTGGGTGTGGCATCATGTGCCTTTAAGTCCAACACTTAAGGATTAGTTGCACAACCTACAGTTACAGCAGAGGCTGAGACAAGAACTGGTGCCTATACTTTGAACTTTTTAAAGTATAACACCAATAAAATTTAAAAGGAGATTTTTAAAAAAAAGACATGCTTTATGAAAATATAATTGGCAAATCTCTTCTGCAGTATCAGAGAGATATTTGAACTAAGGTTATTAATGCTAGTTGAACCCTCAAATAATGCTTCCAAATGTTATTTACTGTGCCTTGTTCCCCCCAATATTATACAATCTACTAGAGAATACTTGTCTACAAAACCATAAGACACTTTCCATAAATAGTTAGAATCTATTTATTATTGCAGGCTATATCATCAAGTATGTTAAGCATCCGTATAACATCAATGTAACTTAAATTTCAAGAGGAAGTATTACTGCAAAGCGTTATTGTTTCTTCATTCACAATAACAAAAAACATTCCTCATGGTCTATTATATCTTAGAGATGAAGATATTTGAATAAAATAAATATTCCTAACACATTTGCTAAATGTTTGAGCTGTATTTCCCTTTCTGCAATCATAATCCACAAACCCCAACAGACCATTCTGTCACTAACGCCATCAATGTCAAAAAATTTTTTGCATGGCATGATACCTTCCTAATAGTAAATAATCAACCAAAGGCACATGTAATAAATGCAATTTATGTTGTTGACTAAAAGGAAAGCTTTACAAATTCTGGACTTTAAATACTATACAAAGTCAAGGGAAATGTTTGTTTTGTAAACTGAATTCTCTCCACACTGACACAGACCATCACAATCAGTCACTGCTCAACAGCCACAGAGTGAACAACACATCTCACCCATCACTCTGTTGAGATAATAACATTTCCATTTATAAAAGACCTTCCTAAAATGATAAGAATTAAGACACTTGGCAAGGAGAAATTATGTGTATAACCAAATACTTGGAAAGCCAAGGGACAAATCTGTCACTAACCAAGTACCTACTTGTTTCATAGCAGTCTCTCCAATTTTGTCTGAATGCTTGCGGATGCTCTCCAGAAAGTCTTTGAGATCAGACATAGAAACATCCTTTATCTCTTCCCGAAGCTTGGGGATGTTGTCCACCATCACCTTACAGAATCGATAGTGGCTCACTTGAGGCAGATAGGTGTGTTCCAGATGCTCCAGAGTCTTCAGTGCAGGATAATGCCTACAAAAGAAATCAACCACCTTAGCAGATATTAGTCTTCCTTAGGGGCACAAATAAATTACTCAGGAAAAATTCAAACCTCAATTAGCTTTCACTATACATTTAGACAAATCCAAGGTAGTGTTTTAATGAAAACTTCTTACTATTAAAATGTTAATAAATGCTTTAAAGACTAGTAATTTACAAAAATCTGTCCAAAGAATAAACATGAATATCAATAAAATTAACTATATATATATATAATTTTTAATTATCTCAGTGTCAAAAGACCATGCTATAAAATGAAATACCCCAAGCTAACCTTCTAATGAAAACAGAAAGAAGAGCTTGAGAACTATGCACACGTGTTTGCGTTTGTTAGCTGAGATGAGTAAGCCTCAAAGACTACTCTAGCCAGGACCTCAGACGAGCTCTGCACTTTCCCATTACCCAGAGGCCGGACAACAAATGAAACAGCTACCTCTCCCAAGATTGGACAATTAACCCAAATTTTTCTTTTCAGGATCCCCGAGAGATGCCATCACCCCCAGACAGAAGGAAGTAAATGTTAAGAACATGATACCTACATTCCCAAGAGGTGGAATGGGTGGTTTTTGGTCATTGAATGGGTTGTGGATATTTCTCATTGTTTAGGGTGGTTGGTTACAAGCTGATGTTGGTAATGGCCAGGAAAAAAGTTGAATAAAGGAGTTTACAATTAGGCTCTTCTTTTGAAAAGAAAAAAGGGTGATATAGATATGGTAGTACTGAATCTATTCTGAAAAAAGGGAGATATAGAAATAGATAAAAAGGTAGATTACTGAATCTACTTTTAAACTAAAGAAGCAACGACTAGTTTTAAATATTTTACATTGATATGGATTTTTGTATATTAATACAAATCTAAGATACTTTTTATTAGAATATACTGTGCATGCATTTCTAATCTTGTTCAAGATATTTTATCTATACAGCTCATTTAACAATGTAATGCAAATTTCCAGTCCTTGCAATTTATTATTACTAACTAAAGATAATAAGGAAATGCAGGTTAGTAATTAGTAACCTAGTACAACTGAATTTGTAGTCATTAGGTCTGTCTTCAAGGTCAAACATATATTTTAGGTAGACATATCATCTTCAAACAATTGAGAGATTTCAGAATATAGCATTTAAGATGTTCAATAACATAGGTTCATTTCTCTTATGACAATGAGACATGCCTGCTCCTGGAAGAACCAACCTACATCATAGAAGATGATAGGCATTGAAGAAATGACACATGGAGTTTATTTTCTGTGTGGCAAAAGTAAGCCACTAGGCAATAAAAATTGTTCTTGCCTCAACTGCTGACACTATGCTGTCCAAATTGGAAAAGCAAGACAAAAAGAGAGAGTGACAGCCAAATCTTGTCAAGAAAAGGCAGGACAGTCATTCAAAAATTCTGCTTCATAGAAAAGCCTATCACATATTCATTCTAGGCCTATAGGCCGAAGATGGCTGCCCCAACATTAAAAAGGAACCTTGGGTGACTGTCCAGGCAGCCAGCTGCTTCTGTCATTTATCACAATTTTTGGAAGTCACTTGCTTGCACTTCCTACTGACACAGTTAATATTTCCTTCTCGGGTCTTTGAGGGAGTTGAAGACTAGATAGTTAGAGGAATAGTTTTCCTTGTTTACCATACTCAGAAAAGAAACTCAATATAGAGAAGTAAAGCGTATAACGCTGAGAGACATCAAAAGTTAGTTTTGGGTGGTACTGTAAGTTAGGACAGAAAGTGAATTAGGTACAAGACTTTGAATAGATAATAAACTATTTTCTCTGCATTTTTCAAATGTAAATGGACTAGATATTGTTGATATATTTACTGCCTGTATATATTGTATATAGTTATTGTTTTTATTGTATATAGTTTTGCTTATATTTGTCATAACTTTTATCTTAGACAAAAGGAGGAAATATGACAATTTTTTTTTGGTTTTTTTTTTTTTGGTTTTTCGACAATATTTTTTTGTAATCTAACAAATAAAGCTTGCCTGAAGATCAGAGTATGGAGCTAGCCACTAGTGAGCCATAGAAGCCAGGCAGTGGTGGCACGCACCTTTAATCTCAATACCTAGGAGGCACATGCCTTTAATTCCAGAACTACAGAGGTGAAGACAGGAAGGGATATGGCTGGTTGAAGAGAGATATATAAGGCAGGAGGAGACAGGAGCTAAGCACATACAGTCTGAGGAATTGTAGAAAAAGGATACCCCATTCAGTCTCATTTCTGGGTTGGTATCACATACCAAAAGTAAATCAAGATCAGATTAACAATTTAAGTAGGCCTATAACCCCTAAGAAAAGAGAAGCAGTCAACAAAAGTCTCCCAACCAAAAAAAGCCCAGGGCCAGATTTCAGTACAGAATTCTACCAGAATTTCAAAGAGCTAATACCAATACTCCTCAAATTGTTCCACACAATAGAAACAGAAGGGACATTCCCAAACTCTTTTTTACAAGGCTACAGTTACACTGATACCCAAACCACACAAAGGCAACTAAGAAAGAAAATTGCAGGCCAGTCTCCTTCATGAACACTGATGAAAAAATAATCAATAAAATACTGGCAAGCAGAATCCAAGAACACATCAGAGAAATCTTCCACCATGATCAAGTAGGCTTCATCTGAGAGATGAAGGAATAGTTCAACATATGAAAATTTATCAATGTAATCCGCCGTATAAATAAACCAAAAGAAAAAAAGACACATGATCATCTCATTAGATGCTGAAAAAGCCTTCGGCAAAATCTAATACACTTTCATGCTAAAAGTCTTGGAGGGATATAAAGAACATACCTAAACATAAAAAAGGAAATAAACAGCAAGTGAACAGTCAAGATCAAACTAAATGAAAAGGAACTCAAAGCGATTCCACTTAAAATCAGGAACAAGACAAGGCTGCCCATTCCCTCCATATCTATTCAATATAGTACTTGTAGTTCTAGCTAGAGCAATAAGACAACAAAAGGAGATCAAGGGGATACAAATCAGAATAGAAGAGATCAAACTTTCACTATTTGCAGATGATATGATAATATATATGCCCCAAAAAGATTCTTCTAGGGAATTCCTACAGCTGATAAACACCTTCAGTAATGTAGCAGGATAAAAGTTTAACTCAAAAGAATCAGTAGCCCTCTCATATACAGAGGATAAATGGGCAGAAATCAGAGAAACATCAGTCTTCACAATACCCACAAACAACATAAAATATCTTGAGTTAACTCTAACCAAACAAGTGAAAGACCTGTACGACAAGAACTTTAAATCTTTGAAGAAAAAAATTGAAGACACCAGAAAATAGAAAGATCTCCCATTCTCCTGAATAGGTAGTATGAACACTGCAAAAATGGCAATCTTACCAAAAGCAACCTGTATATTCAATGCAATCCCCATCAAAATCCCAGCACAATTCTTAACAGACTTTGAAAGAACAACACTCAACTTCATATGAAAAAAACAAAAAACTCAGGATAGCCAAAACAATCTTGTACAATAAAGAAACTTCCAAAAGCATTACCAGCCCTGACTTTAAGCTCTACTATATAGCGACAGTAAAGAAAACGCTTGGTATTGGCACAAAAACAGACAGTTGGACCAAAGGAATTGAATCAAAGACCCTTATATTAGGCCACACACCTATAAACACCTGATTTTTTTTATAAAGAAGCTAAAGTTATAAAATGGAAAAAAGAAAGCATCTTCAACAAATGGTGCTGGCATAACTGGATGTCAACATGTAGAAGAATGCAAATAGATCCATATCTATCCCCACGCACCAAACTCAAGTCCAAATGAGTCAAAGACCTCAACATACATCCAGCCATACTAAACCTCACAGAACAGAAAGTGGGAAGAAGTCTTGAATGCATTGGCAGAGAAGACCACTTCCTAAATATAATACACAGGCGCAGGCACTGAGATCAACAATAAATGGAATCTCCTGAAACTGAGACATTTCTGTAAGGCAAAAGACACACAGCTAACAAGACAAAATGGCAGCCCATAGAATAAGAAAAATTTTTTCATTAACCCCACAACTGACAGAGAACTGATCTCCAAAATATAAAAATAACTCATGAAACTAGACGTCAAAATATCAAAAAATCCAATTAAAAATGGAGTACTGTTGTAGGAGGCCACTTGTTCATTCCCAGCTGCCCAGACACGAAATAATCGCATGGAAACTCTATTATTTAAGTCACTGCTTGGCCCATTAGCTCTAGCTTCTTATTGGCTAACTCTTACACCTAAATTTAACCTATTTCTATTAATCTGTTTATCGACACATGGCTGTGGCTTACTGGCAAAATTTTAGCATGTCTGTCTCTGGCAGCAGCTCCAAGCCTTCTCCATAAACTCTGCCTTCTTCCTACCAGCATTCAGTTTAATTTTCCCCACCTAGCTCTTCTCTTTTGCCCTATCACAGGCCAGGACAGTTTCTTTATTAACCAATGGTATTCACATCTTACAGAGGGAAATCCCACGTCAGAATACAGATCTAAATAAAGAATTCTCAAAAGAAGAATCTCAAATGGCCAAACAGTACTTAAGGAATTGCTCAACATCTTTAGCCATCAGGGAAATGCAAAACAAAACAACTCTGAGATACCGTCTTACACCTGTCAGAATGGTTAAGATCAAAAACATTAAAGAAAGCTTATGTTGAAGAAGATGCAGAGTAAGAGGAACACTCCTCCATTGCTGGTGGGAGCGCAAATTTGTACAGCTGCTTTAAAAATCAGTATGGCCATTTCTCAAAAAATTGGGAGTCAATCGACCTCAAGAGCCAGCAATACTACTCGGGCATATATCCAACGGATACACATTCATACATACCATAAGGACATTTGTTAAACTATGTTCATAGCAGCATTATATGTAATAACCAGAACCTGGAAATAACCTAGGTGCCCCTCAATAAAAGAATGGATAAAGAAAATGTGGTATATTTATACAATGAAGTAATACTCAGAAATAAAAAAAACAATGGCATCTTTTAAATTTGGAAGCAAATGGATGAAACTAGAAAAAAAAAATCATCCTGGGTGAGGTAACCCAGACAAACAAAGACAAACATGGTACATACTCATTCATAAGTGGGTATTAGACACAAAGCAAAGAATAACCAGTCTATAATCCACAATTCCAGAGGAGCCAGGAAACAAGAAGGACTCTAAGAAAGACATACATGGATCCCCCTGGGCAATATCTCCTGAGTATACTGGGAGCGTGGGGGTAGGGAAAAAGAAAAGGAGAGTGGGGAAGGAGGAAGGGGAGCCGGGAGGAGAACATGGAGGATCAGGAAGGTCAAATTGGGGAAAGAACAGAGAGAAAGAGCAAGGAAAGAGATATCTTGATAGAGGGAGCCATTACAGAGTTAAAGAGAAATGTGGCACAAGGGTGACCCCAGTTGAGAATCTAAGCAATAGTGGAGAGGGTGCATTAACTGCCCTTCCCTTGTAATCACATTAATGACTACCTTAACTGTCATCATAGAACCTACATCCAGTAACTGATGGAAGCAGATGCAGAGATCCACACCTAAGCACTGGGCTGAGCTCCTGGAGTCCAGTCGTAGAGAGGGAGGAGAGATAATATGATAATATGAGCAAAGGGGTCACACAAAGAAACACCTGACCTGAGCTAGTGGGAGCTCACTGACTCCAGACTGAGAGCTGGGGAACCTGCATAGGACAGAATTAGGTCCTCTGAATATGGGTGACAGTTGTGTGGCTTGGGCAGTTGGTAAGGCCACTAGCAATAGAACCAGTATTTATCCCTAGTACATAAACTGGTTTTTTTGAAGCCCATTCCCTATGAAGGGATACCTTGCTCAATCTAGATACAGGGTGGAGAGGGCCTTGGCCCTGCCTCAAGTGTTGTGACAGACTTTGTTGATTCCCCATGGGAGACCTCACCCTCTCTAAGAAGTAGATGGGAGTGGGATGGGTGGAAGGTGGGGGAATAGCAGGAGGGGAAGGAGAGGGAACTGGGATTGGTGTATAAAATAAGATTGTTTTGACAGCCTACAGATTGGGAAATGATCTTCACCAACCCCATATCAGACAGAGGTCTGATCTCCAAAATATACAAACAACTCAAGAAATTGGTCATCAAAAGAACAAAATTTAAAAAATGGAGTACAGACCTAAACAAAGAACTCTCAACAGATGAATCTAAAATAGCTAAAAGAGACCTAAGGAAATGTTCAACATCCTTAGTCATGAGAGAAATGCAAATCAAAACAACTCTGAGATTCTATCTTACCCCAGTAAGAATAGTCAAGATCAAAAACACTGATGACAACTTATGCTGGAGAGGTTGTGGGGTAAAGGGAACACTCCTGCATTGCTGGTGGGAATGCAAGCTGGTACAGCCCCTTTGGATATCAGTATGGTGATTTCTCAGAAAATTAGGAAACAACTTTCCTCAAGACCCAGCAATACCATTTTGGGGTATATATCCAAAGGATGCTCAATCGTCCTACAAGGACATGTGCTCAACCATGTTCATAGCAGCATTGTTTGTCAAAGCCAGAACCTGGAAACAACCTAAATGCCCCTCAACCAAAGAATGGATAAGGAAAATGTGGTACATTTACACAATGGAGTACTACACAGCAGAAAACAATAATGACATCTTGAAATTTGTGGGCAAATGGATGGATCTAGAAAACATCATATTAAGTGAAGTAACCCAGATCCAGAAAGACAATTATCATATGTACTCCTTCATAAGTGGTTTTCAAACATAAATCAAAGAAAACCAGTCTACAAATCACAATCCCAGAGAACCTAGAAAACAATAAGGACCCTAGAAGAAACATATATGGATCTAATCTACATGGGAAGTAGAAAAAGACAAGATCTACTGAGTAAATTGGGAGCATGGGGACCTTGGGAGAGGATTGAAGAAAAGGAGAGAGGTGGGGGTGAGGGGGGCAACAGAGGAAAATATATATAGTGCAATAAAAAAGTAAGATTGTTTTAAAAAAATAATGTATATTATCATCAGTATTTTCAATAGATAAGAATTCACATCCCACTGATAAGGAAGTTTATTGTTAGCAAATACATAAGAAATTTAATAAACAAAAATATATGACTCTTAAATTATAGACTAATTTATACTAAGAAATAAAACAAAATAACTTATGTATTAAGAAAAAAAACGGGGCTGGAGAGATGGCTCAGAGGTTAAGAGCACTGGCTGCTCTTCCAAAGGTCCTGAGTTCAATTCCCAGCAACCACATGGTGGCTCACAACCATCTGTAATGAGGTCTGGTGCCCTCTTCTGGCATGAGGGCATACATGAAGGCAGAATGTTGTATACAAAATAAAAAAATAAATCTTTTAAAAAAGAGAAAAGAAAAAAACTGTGTAGCTAAACAAACTGTGATACATCCATGTATTAAAGGACCAATAAACTAGTATAAATATTTTGATTGAAAAATGTTTTTTTAAAGAAATAGCTCTAACTAACACTTCTCAGCCTTGCCTGGATCAACAACAGCACTGTTCCCTTTAGTTCTATGTCTGGTTCATCTATCTTATACCTCAGAACAATGTGCTAAATAGGTTTTTGGAGAAAAGAGATGATCTTGGAGCTTGATCTATCTTTTCCATAAATATTTCCTGGATGGTATACTAATTTAAAAACCAACAAACCTTATAAGTACAATGACAACATTTGTAAAGTATACATGTAAGCCAGACATGTTAGCTCTCACCTGTAATCACAGAACTTGAGAGGCTGAAGCAGGAGGTTCACCATGAGTTCAAGGCCTGGACTAGGCAAATAGTTACAGGCCAGACCTTGTCTTCCCCCACACAAAAAATAGCATAAGTAGTATATATGCATGATTTATTAATAAATAGGTATAAATATCCATCAGCAAGTGGAAGTCATAGACACAAAAGTTCAAAGCAATAACTAGAAAAAACATACAAAAGTGAGAATCATAGTTTTTTTCGTTAGATAGCAAAAAATTCATGATCATTTTCTTTTCAGGCTTTAAAATTCCCTAATTCTGACATTTCCCCTATCTGTCTAGGAGAGGAAAACTCATGCCTTCCATAGATGAAACAAACATACAGGTCTAATTTGGACATGGTTTCATCACAACAGACACACTCTTCTTGCCTCAACACGGTTGCCCCATAAACACCTAGACTAGAAACTAGTTTATTTCCTTTTATGTCTTCTCTCATCGGTTTCAAGAATCAAACTCTTAGTCCAAGCAAATAGAGTAGTTTATTCCCCCTAAACTTAGAAATAAAAGTACAAATACATACAAATCTGAAATAATTATTTTCATTAAAATTTTAGACTCTTAACACATTACAATTTTGCATGATTTAGTATACACAGAATAGCAATGACACAACTAGGTACGAAGAGCTATGTGTAATAAAATGTAGTTCCTCTAAAGAAAAACTTTAGAAACCAATTATGAGTGAGTACATCCCATATTCATCTTTTTGGGTCTGGGTTACCTCACTCAGGATAGTGTTTTCTATTTCCATCCATTTGCATG
>NW_004949160.1:1478289-1479647 GCF_000317375.1 Microtus ochrogaster
AAAAAAAAAAAAAGAAAACAAAAGAAAAACTTTAGAATGGGTAAAAAGCCAGAAATTGAGTCACAAAGATAAATACATTCTGAGGCTTACTTCTATTTTGGAGTTCTGTTTACAGAATGAGAAGAATCTAGCCATGCAGCCTGCAGACATGCAACCCATGCTGAAAACATCAGTTCTGTCAAATAGAACCACATTTTTCAAGGCAAATTAATACAAAACTCAATGATTTCTGGCAACAAAGAACAGCACCTATTTCCCCATTGTCCCTTTTCCCCTGGCAAGCTTGTGTTCCAGACAGGACAGAACAGTAAAATTATTCAAATTTAGAGTATTTGAAAAATAATGGTAGCCAAATAAATATTTAACACTCATCAAAAGAAAAAAACCATGTATAGAGTCCATGGAAATCCCATTCAAGATTTGGATATTACTTTTATCAGCATCTATATTATTACAACTGAATGTAGAGGGCTAGAAAGGTGGCTTAGCAGTTAGGAGTACTTACTCTTCTTGCAGAGGACCCATGTTTTGTTCCCAGCCCCCACACAGCAGTTAACAACTATCTGTAACTCCAGTTCTAGGGGATTCAATGCATCTTCTGACCTCAACTGTCTCTTCAAACCTTTGTAAGTACCTGCATGCACATCCTGCACATGTATGCACTTAAGCACATACACATAAAATTAAATAAATAAAGTTTAAAAAACTGAACGCAGGCTGTGGCCGGCTCAGTTAGTCAGCAATGCTGCACTGGCATAAGGATTTGAGTTTGGATCCCCACACCATAGAAAAAACAGGTATGGTGGATACGCCTATACCCCAGTTCTATGCGATACAGGCAGGTGGATCCCTGAAGTTCACTGGCAGACCTATCTAAAAAATAAAGATGAAGAGTGATCAAATAAAAAAAACCAACATCAACTTCTGGCCACCACATGCACTTATATAAACCCGCATACACAACTACACACCCACACTGACAAGTACATATACCACATATATTATATAATGTAATATATACAATTATAATAAGATAATACAAATAAAAATTTAAAAAAAAAAACTGGGTCTTAAAGCTCTTGCAAAGGACCCAAGTTTGTATCCCAGCACCTATATCAAGCAGCTCACAACTGCCTATAATTCCAGTTCCAGGGGAAATGACACCCTCTTCTAAACTCTGGGGATTCCTGTACTCAAATGCATAATAAACATATACACATACACATATAATCAAAAAATTATTTCTAAAAAAAAAAAAATCTTTTTTTTTTTTGGATTTTTCGAGACAGGGTTTCTCCGTAGCTTTTGATTCCTGTCCTGGATCTAGCTCTTGTAGACCAGGCTGGCCTCGAACTCAC